>NW_026623246.1:942895-1097335 GCF_030028575.1 Malurus melanocephalus
ACAACAGGAAGACCCCACTGACTTTGCAGAGCCAAGATAAGACATTGCCTGTCCCACTGGAGGAAGTTAATGCAGGATGAGCATTACAGTATTGTTACAAGTAGCCTGCCTCTCCATCTTCTGTACTTTAGTTATTTTAGGAATGAACACTTTTATCAACACTTACTTTCTGATAAATCATTCTAGTCATGTTAATTCCTACCACACAAGAATGTACTTTATGCAAAATATGAATAGCTTACAGATGGAATGATAATGAGAGCAAATTAACACATAAATAGGACTGCATCCAATATTCCGTCCCTGACAACACAGCAGATGTCGTGAGTTATTTGGGCAAAATAATTCCTTCATTTGTAGCTTCTCCATATCAATCACTTAAAAGACATATAAATGAGATTGGTCCGTACTCTAAGAAAAGTTCTATAGTTGTTGATGGCTGTTCAAAGTCCTACCAATAAATGGCCTATCCTTTGCTAGGCTAGGGAAAGGGCACATCATTCCCTATTTGCAGAACCTGCTTGTTCAGCCTACAGGATGTTAATGCCCTCKACCATTACCTGTCCATTGTGGCTGCTTAATAAACAAATGCCAYCTATTTATTTCAAAGTATGAAGGGAAAAAAACGTTAAAACAACACAATAGAACACTTCCACAGGGCAAGAAATTTTTTAACACTATTTATGTATGGAGGATGCACAACTATAGTATAGATGTGCACACAAATGGTAGGACTTTTGTTTTACCATATGCTAATGGAATAACAAGAAAAGTGTTTAACTCTTAAACCTGTTTCACATGGTCTTTGCATGACAAGCTAAAGCCCAGAACAYTTAGATCAAAGGACATTTTTTGTCTCAAATGAAATCTCTCTTCTTCAGAACACATCTCAAAAAAAATCTCATATTACAGTTCTGAAAGCATCAAAAATTTAGATGCTCTGAAGGCCTGTAACACAAYTCTAGTTTGTACTTTAAGTCATTAGGAGAAAATATGGAAGCACCTGGATTCAAGGAATATTCCAAAAATAGAACACAACTTCTAATGTCATTGAGGAACTCCTGACTTAGAAGTGCTTCATGGACTACTTTTCTTTGTGAATCTGGATGCCATGTTGTAAATAAGCTGGTAACCACATTCTTTCTTTGCTAAAGAGATCGTGGGAAGAGATGTAAAGGCTGCCAAGCTCCAGGTCTAAGCTAGCTTGTCAATCTCCTTCCAGATACAAGTATTTCATCTTAAATTGAAAGAGACACTGGTATTTGACAGAGGCAAGTTTTGTCTGCTTTTGTCTCTCCCACAGCTGCCACAGAGGGTGGAAGTCAATGCAAAAGAAATATGAGAGGCTGCCGTGGACTGCAGCAAGTCATTCACTCGATTGAAAAGAGAAGCCAGAAGAGAATCATATCCAAGACAGGGCATATATTTCATCTTTGCTCCTCTTTGCCCCCATATAACACCAGTTTTCTCTTTCACTTACATTTTGCTGGGGCTTTTTCTAAACACACATGGCAAGARCAGGACTACACCAAAGGTAAAGGAYGGGCATGCTGAGCAGATGTTATATCATACACTGATTCCAAACCCTTGTGCCTGTATTGACCCTAAGTGAATGAAGTCAAGAAAGGTTACATATATAGTCACTCTGCTGTGAGTACTCAAATGCAGAAAAACCASGCTTTGTCCTTTCTCTGAAGAATAAAGACCATAGGGAGTGGCTTAACTTCCTTTATGGAGTACTTGGCACTCTGGTAAGGGCATTCACAACCACGAAATAATTTCAAGAGCCMAAATCCTAATCAGGAGCTACTGAACACAGTAACTCAGGCATATCTTCCAACCTACAAAGTCCTTAAAACTCAAAATAGCAAAAAATGTTCCCTTCAATCATCATCTAAACTTACTTTAACTCTCAGCATCTACTAGTGGCCCTAACTAAAGACAAAATGCTGTGCAAAAATAGTCACTGGACATGAATAGTGATGATTGCTTTGAACAGAGATCTTTACCTCATGAAAGATAAAAAAAAAAGTAACTGAAAAGGCAAGCTTTAACACTGCCCTGGAAAGATATGCAACAGACAGAGAAGAAAAAGTACCAGGTCTGTCTCATTTAGCTTCCATAACAGTTCTGAAAACCAAAGAAAACCAAAACACCCAATCTACATTAGAAAAGATCATCCACTCGGAGTCAGATGACATGGTTTGAAAACAACAAGTTTAACGCTTTCTCAAACCATTACCAAAAATTCAGAAGTAATACCTATTCATTACTTTTTATTTGGTGGAAGGTATTCCTTCTCCAGAAGGCAAAGACCTTCACAAAAAAAAACCACCCAAACCCAAAAAATGCCACTTATGTGTTTCTGTCAGAGAATACAGTAACTGCAAAAGCAATTAATTTAATAAATGCAGTTATTATTTCATCTCAAATTGAAGAAGGCTCCAAATGCCCATGCTAGATTGATCGAGTCACACCACGTGAACCAAGAGTAACTTTGCAGACACTTCTCTGATGCAGTCTAACTAGGGTACCRCAAGTCTATACTTCATGTAGGGAGCTCCCTGCCAAAGACATTTCAGAAGTTCAAGTAGCAGTCTGCTATCAGGGAGCATCTGAAGACCACAGTGTCTCACCTTGAGGTCCCCAACCCTACCTGAACAACAAATGCCAAACAGCCTTTGTACAAGAAAAGCTATTTTTTAAAAATTATCCATACGCTTCAACATTATCCTTTATTCCTTCCTGAAAAATCAAAGCTGGTTAATTATGTGTCTAGTATTGACAGTGGGCACCTAGTCTATTTAACAAAAGCAACACTACTCTGTCGCCCTCCCACATACCTGACAGGTGTAAGTACAGTTCTGAAAACTGATCTGTAGTTAATGTGAGCTAATCACTACTTCATTTCAAATAACTGMTCATGCAATAGAAATGCAGCAAAGCTTTCTATTTAATGTGAGTTCACATATACAATCCATAGAACATCATCTCCCCAAAATCCCATCCAGAAGCAGGAAAAGGGTGAGTATACAATGAAGACTCAGGTACAGAACCTAGTTCTGCAAAACTGTACTTAAGACTTCATCCTTTACAAATGTGATTGAAGACTCCTTGATATGCTCCCAACTCTGCAGATAATGGTGAGTTGGTAGGGAGCCATACCTTTCCCTGAACTCATATCTATCTTGCGAGAAGAGCTACTGGCCACTATCAAGTTTAATGAAGAGCTAAACCAGGAAACAGTTTGAGTTTTAAGTACATTGGTTGATTGAGATTTTGCCTTTTTTCCCTCATTACATCACACACTCATAAAAATTYCAGCCTGTGGCACACTACAGCCAGCCACAACTTTAACTCCTTGAGTATTGGCTGTGCCATAACATCGCAAGCATTTTGACAAGGCAAAGATACCTGACTTGCTTTTCATTTATGTGTTCTCCAGAACTGTGACAGCATGTAATTACTGATATGCTGTATTAACTGTAAATTAATTACAGCAAATGCACCATACCAACAGCAGCACCATGTCATGGTTCAGGAAGCATGTGCAATCRTATAATATCCAAAGCATGACGCTGCTGTAACTGTGAAACAGAATTACTGTCCTCTCCTTCAGAACCCAGCCACATGTACATGCAGGCTGATATTACCCKATCCCTTTCAAAACCAGTGCTTGGCTAGTGTTTCTGTTTCGATAGCAGGATGGAGAGGAGGGAACTCTCCCCATCAGTCAGGTGCCAGAATGCCAGCAGCGCGACAGGGAAGGCTGAGCCCCTGGACGCGCGGCTCCCCGGGACGCACGCACGGCTCCTTGCGGTGCTGCCGGAGCCTGATGCGGGGCTTTTCGCTCAGCCCACGGATCTCTCCCCAAGCCCCCCATGCCCAAAGGCYGCCCCCGCACCGAAGAGTGCCGGGGGGCCCCACCATCGGAGCGGGGCCGGGGCAGCGGCCGGAGCGGAGCGGGGCGGCCCGGACCCCCACGCCCAGGGCCGGCCCGGCTCGCCCGGGACAAATAAGGAAGTTTCCGCGCTGTGCCCGCCCGCCGGTACCTACAGAGGCCGGGCACGTCCAGCATGCTGGAGATGCCTCGGTCGCACATGTCCACCTCGGGCTGGTTCTTCTCCCTGCTCTCCTCCACGATCTTCTTCAGGGACTTGGACATGGTCTGGGCGGGGCAGAAATGGACACCGTGAGCTGGGCGGCGGAGGAAACCCGCCGGGGGCTCCGAACGGGACAGCTCCGTCCCGGCCCCGGCCCCGAGGGGTCCGAGGGCAGCGAACCCCCCTGTCCTGCACCGCCGGGGGTCCCGTCCCACCCCGCCGCGCCCGCCCCAGGCYAGCGGAGCACTGCCCGGGATGCCGGCCGCCCGCCCTCCCTCCCCCGGGCGGAGGGACAGGCCGGGCCGGGCCCGGCTCCGAGGGGACTCACCGCGGGGTGCTGCGGCGGGACGCTTTGGGAAGCGATGGGAAGCGGCGGGACAGCGGGCGGTGCAGCGGGCGGATCCCGGCGGACCCTGCTCGCCCCGCCCCGCCCCCGTGCGCAGGCGCAGCGCGGCCCCGCCCACACCCCACAGCGGCGCGCGGGGGCGCGAGCGGGCCCGGTCGGGTTTGGCGGGGTCGGGTCGGGGCGCCCGGAGCGCTGAGGGGTTTGGCGAAGGCCCCCGGAGACAAAACACATTATCGCTAAAAAACACACCAAAAATCCCCGGTGCATGGAATCAGCGGTTCCCATTCCTGAGATGCCTGCGTGGGTTTTCTCTTCGGCTCTACTTTGCAAAACCTGCCCCAAGGCTGGGTCCGGGTTTTGAGCGCTTGTAACTCGTATCGACACACCATGGTATTGGAGTTAGAGCATTGCTGCCAGAATGTAGGCATGTAACCCCTTATGCATGTAACCTCTTTCATAGGAGTTAAGAAGCTCCTGCTGACTGTCATTCCACGGATACGGAAGCTCAGGGCATTTAATGACTAAATCTTTAATATTACCTGAGGCCAGGCTACCCATTGAGAACCACAGCTTTGAATTTTGCATATATACTCCATGGTGTTACCTAGTAGCCTAGGTAACATAGAAACCAAGATGATGAACATTTGCTGAAGCCAGAAATAAAAAATTTTCTGGAGGTGCAACTTCAGCTTTTCCTTTTTTTAGGAAAAACAATTCTTCTGGACTGTAGAATTGTAGCATGCTTATCCCTAAATGGAGTTTATTACCTTGAGCACTTCCTGAAGTTATTGTCTGCTTTCAGGTCTTTCTTACAAGATGCAACTGGAAAACTTCCATTTAGCTGGATTTCTCAGCAGGATGCACTGTCACTCAGATGTACAGGACAGTGATGTACAGTTCTTTTTTTTGTTTGCAGAAACATGAATCTGGATCCCTCTCTGTCTAAGAAAATGCCCTAACTGCCATGAGTCAAAGACCTAAGTGCTAACATGTCTGCTATTCTTATTTCATAGAAAATGATTGCAGGCATCATTTAGTAGCAAAAGCTCAGGGAGATTGTCTATAAGTATGGTCTGGTCCTTATTCCAACTAACAGCATATGTGACAAGATACTGAAAAACCAGTGCCTTCATGGCTAATGCAAAGATCACCTGTCTTCTCTGTCCCATTTATGCAGTGATCAAAACATTGCATGTGGCCTAGATATCCACATTCTAACCCTACTGTAGAAGTATTTAATTACTCCCACTTGATAAACRTATTGTCAGTACTCCCTTTCATCAGGATTGTATTTTTTTTTTTGCCATTTCCCTAATTTCATTATTCTGTTGTTGTATAAAGAGTTCATCTATTATTCACACCTTCTGTGTGACCTCCTTTGGTTCCTGCCTGAGCAAACRTTCTGTCTGAGCATTAGTCCATACCCCAGTCAGATCTGTGTTGGATTTGGCAAAGAGGAGCTGCTGTCAAGCCTTGTTTTTGAAGTTTCTCAGCATCTCATTGAGCACTGAGTACCAAATTTTTTAGGAGTGGGAAAAAACGGACACAAGCCACAATTGTCCAAAGGTTGGGTCATTTCTTGATAATGAAAACTTACTTTTCAGATGGTCCTTTTAGTAGTCATAGAGTCATTTCCTGCAGAAGGCCTATGTCACTGCAGKCACCCAGTCTCCCCTCTGTTATCCCCCACATCGTTTCCCAGTACATGCAGTCATTCCAAACACACTTTGGCCCCAGATATCCTTAGCTCCCTATACACCCCAGCTAGAGGATGGCCAACCTGTGTCTGGGGACCAGCCAGTAGAGCTCCCCACATGCACAGGGCTTGAGCTCACAGTACAGGCTTTTCCAATTAGGTCTTGCTGTGCCTTCCAGCTACTGAATTTTTGCTTATGAAACAACTATAAAACATCWTTGCTATCTGTCAGATCTGTTCTAAATCCATCACTTGGCTTAAATTTTTGTAGAGCAGATGCCTGAATTCTTTGTAGAGGTTGGCATATGCCTTCTGTCCTTACCCCAGGCTACAGTAGGTGACTATGAGGCAGRTGTGAGGCCACGACTGTGTGTCAGAGCTGCAGTTTTCCCTGTGGTGGTTGGAGGAGGGAGAAGTTTCCCCTTTAGTGGTGCTCCCAGCCTGCTCTGTCTGGACAGTGATGGCTGGACGTGCCTCCTGCTGGCTCCTCTCACTGTGCTGGGGGTCAGCAAGGGGATGAGTATCTCTGATGCCTCCCTCGCTTTTATTGTTCCATGTACTTCAAGTAACCAAGGAAATTATGTTTTACATTATTATTCTATTTTTAGCTCTTTCTTCCCCCTCCTTGAAAAGCTGTGATAATGGGCAACATTAGTGCAGGGATAGTGTGTTGTCAAAATGATACAACATCAACACACCCTTGCAAAAGTGTGGTACTGGGCACTGCGACTACAAATGAATCCATCAACATTGACTTAGTGTGATAACTGGCATGCAATATTTATTTTTCTGATCATTTSCATATAAAAGAAAAGTCCTAGAATTTGGCCTCTATTTTTATTATCACTTAATAAATAATTTAAATGTTTATGTGGTAGTAATCCTGTATTGTTGCAGTTGTTTTGTATTATGAACAATATATTCAATCCATGAATTTTTGTTGCATTTAATTTTAATTAGGATTGCAGAATAATTCTGCAATTTTAGTTCAGCAGTTGACAAAAAATAATTAAATATGTTAATTCTGGCCTAGGACACATGTCCTGTGTTATTATGGGAAACTGAGATACCTCCTCCTTTGCTTAATGAACCAATCAAAAAKTGTTTTCCAGTCAAAATTGCTTGGYAAATKTAACWAAAAKTAGCTAATGTTTTAAACGGACCAGCACCATGTTTTCTAGCATATTTGCTGTSTATCTTCTGTCTCCTTTACTTCAAGTAACTATAACCCTAGAGATATCTTATTGTGGTATTATTTCTTATTTATAGTTTATAAAGAACAGTTCTGCCACACTGGAAGGGCAATTAAAAACAAAGCTATGGACATTTTAGTGCTTTTTCTTCAAGTTCTGGTCTTTGGAGGGTTTGTCATTCATATATAACTACCTCATAAAATTACTTTTATATAGGAATAAATATCTATAGTAACACGCAGAAGAAGATTTACACATAAAATAAAAAATGCAGGCTCTAGGAAGTGAAAACATGCACATTCATTTTCTGTGCCTTGTCATTGACAGAGGGAAGTTGCAGTTATGCAGGTATTGCAATACAGACATGCATCATTCACAACAATGACAGTATAAAATAGCACTGTGCACATAAAGCAAAGGTTTTCATGGCAGTGTTGTGACATGGAGTTATAATTGTTATTAAAAACAGATTTTGTTTTTTGAAYTGTACACTGCAAAAATCGCATCGAAGTTTCATGGAATAATTCTTTCTAGATTATCTGTTTAGTTCTGCTTGGATGTATTTGCTGTGCATTCATTTTAAAGCAAATGTTTTAAATTATTCCTTACCTTCCAAGACAGAAACATGGCTTAACAGCTGCTCCCTCCTCTAAGGACCTCCACTTTAATACTTCTGCAGTTGGTGTTTTTGTTGTGGTTCCTCATATAAAATGTTAGAGGACAGCAGTGGGTTMCTTTGTTCCTTTGTTCCTTTGTTTTTTGAAGAATGGGTTTGATTATTTACTCTAATTTTAGACTTTGACTATTTTTGGCCCAAGTCAGTTGGGCTGGATCAATTGAACCTTGTACCAGCAGCTTCATTCAACAGTCTTCATGAGCACAAATTCTCTGCTGGACTTCCTTTTTTTTCTCTAAATAACCTCATGCATTTTACTCATTTGTCAATAAAATTATTGAGTATTGCCCAGGTATTGAGTATTTTTAACATTTAAAGATGCAYTAAGCATTAGTTACTGTCAGATTTTACAAAGAAACCCGTAACATTTTCTCTTCCTCCCTTTCATAGTGCAATTTAGTCTTTTCTTCTGCAGAATTTCAATGATTCTGTAATACTTGATGATGTGACAGGACTTGCCAACAGCAAGTATTTATCAWATAAAAAAATGTCCAAAAGCGTTTAATGTGCTTTAAAGTGAAACATGCTTTTTCTTTTCGTGAAATCAGTCTTTTTGAAGTACATATTTCAGCAAACTCAACATTTTAGCTAGAATTCCCCTTGAGACCTTAGGGCCAAAGGTTGTGTTGCCAGARTAGCCTCAGGCACATGACAGGTCACCAGAGCACATCTCCATCCCAGTCCCTAAGTCAGCAGGAGACCAACCTCCAGTGCGGTGAGTTCAGGGACTGCTGTGTCCATGGGATCTTGATGTCCTWAAACTGTGTGGTATGGTGCTGATACCAACCTCAAAAAGCCACTAACAAACTTCATTCATTAAAACCATGTACAGCTTTCTGTCTGTCAGTTTATGCTCCRTCACACCTGTGAAAAGGCCAAGGTTTGACCTGAGAACTCTTTTCTGACAGGGCTGATCCTGTTTTAACGGAGGCAATGAACCTGCCACAGAATACTGCCTGCAGTGATGGGGAGCTGCTTGGGGGGACATATCCTTCCCTTTCACATGTSGCTTCCAGTTGAGCTGTGCTCCTGGCTGGTGAAATGCAGAAAATGACAACATTCTTGCCAAGCTGGTTCTTGCCTAAAATCTGATTCTTCCATGTGCAGCCACTTAGCAGCAAGTGACATTATCCAGTTCTTAAGGGGATTATCTGTCAACTGTGGTTTTGGTGCACCAACTGCACCAAAATGGTGATTCAGAGGGGGGTCAGAGCCAAAATGGACGTTCACAAACCCTGTGATGCAGCATTCCACAAGGGAGAAATACAGCCTTCTTTATCTCTGCAGGCAAACATCTCAGTCCATGCTTGATTGTACTTGCAGTTTCTTACACATTGCTGTCTTTAGAATTTATTTTGTGGCTTTATCTCCAGAGAGTTCAAATGTTTCTTTACTGCTTGCTATCCCCTGTAGGGAGTTTTAATATACAATATGGACAAAGATTTCATCACTCTTTATAAATACAGTATCAGTTTGAGTAGACTTTCAGCAAAAGTCTTCTGTTCTACTAATCTGAAAATATTTCATTTGATTATATGGTCTTTTATGTCTTCCCTTATTAGAGGAACTTTCTGTTTTGCTAGCAGCTCAGTAGGACACAGATGCCTCCCAATTTCATCCAAATACAGATATTTCTGCTTTTCCATGTTATACTTAGCCATGTTAGCACCTCTAAATAGGCTCAATTTTTCTTAGTCCTTGGACAATTATTAAATGCTGGCTTACATCTCATTCTGTTAGCCAGTGGGACTTGACAGGTTTCTCTTTTTCTAACTTACCATCAGAGGATTTTGAGTTGTATTTTTTAGCTTGTCCTTTTTGTCTGCTTTGTTTTTTCTACATTTTGTTTTGACCAGAATGTCTGCTCAGCTGGTGCAAAGTTTCAWATGTTTGTGGAATGATGGCTTTTTTGGCATTCACTGGAAAATCTTCACAGAGTTCCTAGATTTTGTTCAAACTACCACTTACACTTTAATATAATTTCATAATTAATTACTGCAATAATCACAATTAGGAATTTCTTTCTCTGTGAGTGACTCCTTGCAATAGTTGTGAAGTGAGWGTTCTCATRAGACCATGTTCTTTAGCTGCAGTGMAAATTTCTCTTGCCTGTCCAYCACAGTTGACATTCAGGAAATTATTTGCTCATTTGTTCTGGATTGTGTCAAAAAATGTTTCATGGTGGGAATCAGTGTCCTCTGTATACTCTGTCAACAACATCTTTTACRTATCATGTGTGTTAGCCTAGGGAAGGGAAAAACTAATTCTAGTCAAAGGTCAATTGATGTTTTTATGTCTGGTGTATTCCAAAGTTATATGTGTTTCATAATTGACTAGGAAGTCACCTACAAATTGACCAGAAGGGTGACATAGTTACTAAAAGTCTCCTAAGTTGTTGGGTTTTTTTTTTTAATATTCAGTTGTAAAATAGACTTTGAAGCTTGAAAATATAACTCAATAAGTATAACCACAGATATCTGTATATATTGAACATAGGGCTCTGATCCTGATATTACTTCTTAATGTGGTTAAGATTTAGAGACAMATCATGTTCTTGCTGTGTTAAACTTCAGTGAATGCTCGAGTTCAGCTGGGTTTTTATACTCAATGCACAGTATTACTGAAAGTTCTTTAGCACATCTAAGTGGTTGTAGAACAGGGACCATTTTTTACAGTTTCTGTTTTTTTCTAATTTGAATAAAATTTAAGCTGATGTTTTCAGAGATGCTTGGGACCAAACCACGGAATGAATAACTACAGAATGAATTAAAGACGGCTTCATATCTCTGGTCCTCTTATCCACCTCATGTGTAACTTTTATCCTGCGTAATTCACTTTTTATAGCATTATAGCATTAACTGTAAATTTTTTAATTATGTAGGAGAATATAAAAAATATGTAGCAAAAGTTCTGTTTGCCAGTTGGGTAGATAATAGTTTATTTTCAGTAAAATGGAAAGTTTTTTTGACAGAATTCCAAAGTCATAACAACTCCATTTACAGTAACTTTTTAAAGGCCTTACTTCAGCTGCAATTTCCATCTGAACTTCAAACCTCCTTTATGATATAAAGTCTCTTCATTGYAGTGTGGAATGGTCATAGATTTCTCATAAAATAGAGTTTTAGCTGGTCCAGCTTAACTGGAATCCTGATGGTAGAGTCACATATTCAGCATGAAATTTTATATAGACTTGATGAGAYGTGGCAGTAAATGGAGTGATGTTTGTATCCTAAAATTGAAGACAAGAAAAATTAAAGCTTTATACAACATCTAGATCTGTCGGAAGAGAGAGTCAGAGTTAAAACTGATGCACAAATTGGATCACAGATTGACAGTAATCTCAGGTCTGGTCTAGGTACTGCTACTGCATTTCTCCCTCAAGGTATTGCAAATATTTAAATCATAAATACAAGTAAATATGGAGTAAACTTGTTCGATGCCTGCCACTAGATGTCACTGTACGGTCTGAGTTGAAACGCTTCTAGGCGACCACACATGCCTTGTGCCTTCGCGTTTCCACTCATCCATGTGGAGTTCATGTCAGAATTAGGGAAACTGCCTTGTACGAGAAACAGTAAAAACTCATTTGACCACTTGTGGTGTCACAGAGGGAAGGCAATACGTACCGTGCCACAGTAGGGCCCGGCGGGGGGATAGCTGGCATCTGGCCCATTGTAGAGGATSAGATAGTTGCTGCTGCAATCCCCTGGGTCATCGATGCTGATGAAATCAAAGTTCACTGTGACAATTCGTCCCTGGGGCGCAGTAATGGCCCACGTGCAGTCGGTGTTGTTACGGTAAGTTGCTGGGTAGTTGGGGCTGGTGAATGAGCCGGTGGTGCCGTATAATGTTCCGCCACATCCTGGAAGCAGACACTGTTAATTGGCCTAGAAGGCTTGGTTTCACAAGGTAACACATGATGTAGTACATGAGTACAGTATTAGGAGAAGTAGCACTGAAAAACAGAGAGACTGTGATCTGGGACAACTAATGTGGCTAAGAGCACTGATCAGTAAGAGACAAAACTGAGGCTCTAGCTTCAGCCTAAAAATATTCAGTGGGCATTACACCATCACTGAATACTAAAAACCAACCCTCTCCCGCCCCCAAATTCTATGAAACAGGAACTGGAGTTTTAAGTCCATGCCTTAGACAGTTCAGTTCTCAGCTACTCAACTGGAGATGAATTTGCTGTGACTGTTCTTTGGCATGGRAAATAGTGAATTCTCATCTGAAGAGACCAGAACTATGCACATCATTCAATTTGTGTGTGAACTACAGATTTATACAGTGGCTGTCTATTTCTTCTCTTCCTTTCCCAACAATTTCTATCATTATGCCAGTCTATCTGACTTTTAGGGAACTTTAGTTTTCATGAAACTATTTTACCTCTAAGATCTTGTTGAGTACTAAATGTCAGTGCCCATATTTTTGTAAGTTAGGACTGTCTTTTTTTTTACCACATTCTTTACCAACACTTTCCTACACTGAGTTTTATCTGCCTTTCTATGGATCACTCAGCACCGTATGATTATTCTGCAGTGCTTCTCATCTGGCCATGAGCTTTCCTACCTCCAGTAACTCAGTGTCATGAAGAAACTATTACCCAGCTGTTCACGGCCATTTCATAAGCCATTCATGGAAGTGTCTGGGATATAGTCATTACACAGCATTATAAGAAGTTTATTTTCTTGGGGCAAGTTCCCATCCTCTTCAGGCTGATCTGTGCCTGGCTCTTAAAGGCATCTCATGACAACGATTGGAGCAAGCTGAGTTACCACCACCACCACTCTGTGGATCCCAAGGTCGATGTTCCTGATATTTTCTAACCTCTCAGTTGAAAACAGGTGGTCTTCATCCTAAATGGACTACATCATCTGAGGTTGTTAAAGTCAATATAAGGGAGAGGGAATTGCTTCCATCTCTTAAAATGAATCTTGCCCCACTGATCTTGAGGAGCAACTCCCTCTCTTTAGTGMCTGAATACGGTGGACTGTGGATGCTAAGGAAGGTCTAAAGTGGTGATGAGGCAGAGCTGCCAAAAAGAGGTGAATTCCACATTGCTCCATTTTCCTTCTATGTAGCATTATTTTGTAGTTACAGCCTTACCATTTGATGATGAAGTCCAAGTAATTTCATATCCATCATGAACYCTGGAAAAATCACTCTTGAAACGAAGGTACACAACATGGTTTTGGGGGAAGATGGGACTGGGCACAGTGTTTCCACAGAACCTGCCAAGTAGTGGTGATCGCACATCACTCCCATTTCTGACCTTCAGGGGACACAAAAAATACTGTCAACATTAAMTTCCTGTGCCAGTTATACACCAGCACAATTACTCATTGATASAAGCACAGCACAAACTAAGTAGTGATGTGCATGCATACTATAGCTGTCATTTTAATACTGCTATTTTTCCTACCACATGCTCTTGTGCAGAAGGAAAAAGAGACCATTAACCGGCCTGTCTGAGTTTTGGAAGTAATTGCACAGAACAAGTATCATCAGAAACAGACAGCTAAATGTTATAGTGTGGTCTGTCTCCTGAACAAAAAAAAATACTTGACTAGTAGCTAAGATGTCCTTATGCAATTCAAGCYCATGTTTTGCTTTTCATAAGAATTGTTAATATTCCAGATGAAAAGATTAATCCTTTACCCTGCAGACTGCTCTTTTCCCCAGTCATATTAAGACACAGATCATATTACATWGCTCAGATTTAATCTGATTTTTTTTCTGCACTCCAATAGTGCTGATGCTTAGATCCATTTCTTGAGACAGTAAAGAGGATATGAAAGGAGAAGTAAATAATGATTCTCCCACAGATATCTGATTTTTGTCATATGGTCAGTGAATAGGGAAGCCTGCAAGAGTGAGGATTGTGTGGGCGGAGGATACACTTTTGATTGACACAAAGTACTTTTGCAAGTATCTTACAGTTGTCACTAGAGCTTGTTGATTTGTTTTTGGGTTTTTTTCAAATTTTTTTTTAGGAAAAAGGTCTTTCTTAAGAAAAATATCAAGCAGATGGAATCTACTGCTGTAACAAAACTACTCAGATTTATGGGTTTCTGCTCATGCATGGATGTTGATATCAAACACAAACTATTCCAGATGACTCTGTTCATTGGGTACCTCAACCAGAGCTAGGTAAAGATGAGTTAAGTGATAATGAAACTACTTATCCATTGGGTTTTGACTTACTGTGGTGTATTGTTTAACCTCTTACTATAACATCTGTACGTTTCACCATAAGACTGTAGGAACAAATTAGTCCCTAATTCAATCAGTTCAACTTAGACTTGATCCAAACTTATTAATATACTTGGAATTCAGCAGATTTTTACACAGACTCGCAAAACATGTATATTTGCATGATACCTCTAGGAAATCGTGTGAACACCGGATGCTGTCTTCCAAACTGAAAGCATGGAAAAAGAGAGATATTGTGTGAGTTGGGGGAGCTCGAAGAATGATAGAACAGTCCATATTATTGGGATGATGACCAGGCCAGCCAGGGCTCTTCAGGTAACCAAATGTCTGGTTGTACTCTCTGCTGCAACCTTGAGACAGAAAACCAGAAAAATGTAATGATTTCAGATCTCTGTATTGCTTTTCACTGTATGCAATAAACAAGAATAGTATATAGATTGTTTTTGACATTTCTTCAAACTTACCTGTGGCTTGATAGGAAAATCTTAATCCGTTATTATTTATATATTCATCCGACTTGAAAGTCACAATGGCAGTGCGACCATAAGAATAAAATTCAGGGACTGGAAAAGTTTCAGTGCCACAGAATCTGTGGACTGACCCTTGGCTCTGCTGGAATTTAAAACRTCACAAGTTAGGTAATGGTATAATTCAGTTTTATATTTCCTGAACTTAAGGTAAATAAATCTCTCAACACTTTCCATAMAAATTATGCAATTATATTTTAAAGCTCTCATGGAAATCATTTAATAATGTCTCAACGTTTCATGTTGAATAATTATGAGAAACAAATACAATAAAGCAGRTATTCTCATGCCAAAATGAGAAATAATAAAAGAAGCTTTRCAATAGTATAATATGAGGGACGYAAACAGTTGGGTTTTTTTCCTAGTGTTTTTTAAAACACTCTTCCTGGCATGAGTACGCATTTTTATTATGGCTTCTTGGATAGAAGGAAGCACAATTAGTTTATGAAAACTTGTTGTAGGGCAGTATTTTCTGGGTGCTAATTTTGGCAGCACTATTACTTGGTGCAACTGTGCAGTTCTATGGGCATAGAGTGTACATAGAGTGTACATAGAGTGCTTCTGTGAGACCCATGTACCAGTTATCCCACCTTAATTGGGGCATGGTAAGTAGTACTTTGGACATGCCCCTCACAGAGGATCATCAATTAATATATTACCAAATAATGGGTTTCTTCTCTCTTTGCAAAGAATGAAGGGAGCTGAATGGGAATAGGGTATCCCCTGTAAATTTCTTACTGTTGGTGAATCCTGGAGCTCTAGGTAGTTCTGAGAGCAGTCCTGGCTGGAATGGAGGTGGAAGTTCTCTACCACCACTCTGACTTGCTGTTGCGGAGGGGCATCAATGACCCAAGTGCAGAGAGTAAACGGTGGATATTCATTTGGAAAATTAGGAGATGTTGCAGTCAGGGATGTAGAGGTTGCATTATAGATTCCTCCACACGGGCCTGTGTAAAACAGYAACAAATGCATCATAGAGTGAAAACTGGGAAGAACTATTTTTTGAGCAAAACTCAAATGAAGTTGAGTTTTGGATGGTATATTTTTGTATTTATCTTTGAGTCTCTAGAAGGAAAACAAAAACCAAAACAYGTGGCAATGGTGTCACTGTATGCTATAAAACCCATAGAACAAAACTTGAAAGAAATGTTTGTTTCCTATTTCTTAACAATCTGTAAATGTTTCTGTTTTGTACCCTCAGACTGAGTCACCTCCTAATCAGGTAAGACCAAAGAGAATTGCACTGGGGTCCAGCTGCTTTTAGCTTGCTTACAGGTGCTGTGCTACTGTCTACTCCCCTTCCTGAGTCTTATGTCTAAAACAAATTTTGAGTTATTATTTAAATATGAATTTCCATAAAAGAGCCACAAAAATACATATGCATAAATATATACGTATACTTACGATCCACTGTGGTGTAGGTGACATTGAATCCCCTCCTTTCCACAGTATTGTCTGTGACAAATTTAATTGTCAAGAAATTACGGGTAGAAAGAAAAGGAGCTGGCACTCTAGATCCACAGAATGTGCCAACTAAATTGGCATTTATATTATCTCCATCAAAAAGCTGAAAGAAGCAAAGTATATAAGACACGAATAGTTTAGGCATAACAAAAAAATAGAGAGAAATAAAATTCTCTGACCCCTCCTGACATTACAATTTCTTTTACTTRAAAGTGCAGTACATGCTCTTGTGCTTTAACAGGATGTTCTTGATTACCACAATTATTCACTGCCATATTAACTAATTCTGTTGGACAGAGTAAATCACATTATGGAACATTCTGGTCTTGTCTCAGCAAATCTATTAAAAAATTATTACATTTTAATTTGGCATTCTCATTTCTTTATTATATGTTAACTCAAAGTGCWTTTCTGTGAGAAGATTTATTTTGTTTATCAAAGTATAGAATGAATTCCTTGTTGCATTGAGTATCTCTAATGTCACAGGATTTATAACATTCCCTGGTGGGGTTTGTTTAGCAGAATTCTGCTATCTGATGTTTTGTACACTCATCTCCAAGAAAATAGCTTTGACAGGGTGAGCACTGAGCACCAGGACTTTTGATGAAAAAAAGGTGTTAAAAATTTTATGAATTAAATTTTTTCAAGCAATTGTGTATAATAATGAATCTGCAAGTTTACTTGAAGTTTTACTTTACACATGTTTTTGTTTTGTTTCTATTCTGTGAAATAAATGCTCATTAAATGAGCTTTTAAATGAGTCTAAGACCGGAAGTGTGCTCCCATTAACAAWGTTAAAACTCTTAGTGTTTTCCAAAAAGGCAGGATGACATCTGGAGCAGTAATCTAACCCAATGAAAAAATTTAATTATATTAAGCAATTTAGTTTCTTCTCAGGATCATTTTCTATTAATGAAGTTAGCCTCATGGAGAAGATAATGGATTGCATCTCACTGCTATTTGCTTGTTAAAATACCCAGCTGTCTTACTTTGACATAATCAAATCGGCAATTCTGAACAGACGGTGCTTCAAGCTCAAATGAATTGAAGGTGAGGTTGATCACTTTGTTTACAGGTGCAGTTATGATCCATACACAGTCCAGATTTTTCTGGTATCTTCTGGTCACATTGGAGACTGGAGAGCCAAAGGTAGAAGCTGAAGCTGACAAGTAACCACCACAGCCATTCTGAGGTCCTGTTGAAACAGAAGCTTTTAAATAGCAGCTCCTGGCATTTATTTAATCTTCAACTCTTTTAAAGTTAAGCCAGCAGCTTTTTATCTGTGCCACAGTATTTTACTGCCCTGTCTTGCAAGGACTSAGTGATGAAAAGACTTCCAACACACAGAGAGACATGAATCACAATTAGATTTCATACAGTGAATTAAGAAAGGCTCAGGTCTTTCAYTGAATATGAAAACAGTATTTACTTYGAAAAGGTAGTAGTAGAGGTTTTTAAAAGGTGCTGTAAGAAGACAAAGGACAGCAATGAAACAGAAGAGCAGTCTGAAGGCCTTTGAACCTTATTCTTGCCTGCAGCTGAGAATATTTAGTCAGTAGGGGGCACTGAGTTGTTGGCTTTGAAAATGCGGTATAAAATCAAGTTGCTTATTTTGGCAATACAACCGCATCCTGGGGGGATTGAATTTGGCAGCCTGACACCATGACTCAGACTCATATTCACGAGTCTAACTAAAAGGGACTTACTTCTGGAAGTGTTTTGCTTGGTGGGAACTTACAGCCCCTCTGAAATGCAGGCTGCTTTTCATTTGGTTCCCACAGACAGGGCTAAGTCCTTGACTTACTTGCTGTGAAAATTTGAACCCCATAAAGTCAGTCACATTGAAAGAAATTACCTTCAGCAGATTAGCAGTTATTTATTGCATTGAATTACAAACAAGCGAAAAACACAGACTATCTGACAGGCTTTTTTCTTTTTTTTTTTTTTTTTTTTTTTTTTTCTATTTTTTTTTTTTCCAGAGGTTGGACTGGGCTAGTAAATATGATAAATTCATTTATTTCCTTCCCCAGTCTCTACAAGGTCTTCTGACCACTTATTTAACTCAGGAATTTAATTAAAATATGGTTTATGCTCTTGCTTTGGGGTCGGAGGAAAGAGTTTTTGTGAACTGTACAGAGCAGAGGAATGACTGCAAGCAGCCTATTGTCTCCTGCAGCAAATCCATTTATGAGCATTCAGTAACAAATGAAGCTACAGCTGTGGCTAAACAATGCAAGCAGAGCTTCAGAATTTCATCTGCATATGTAAAACATGCCTGTCTGGCACATTTGGTGATTTAACTTTGACACACTGATACATTTCCAGACATATAAAACTGCGCTTTACTTGAGCTACAGTATTTCAAAAGACCATTCTAGTGAGAAATCGGCATCCAAGCATCAGGATTGCATCAGTAACCCGGGGCTTGCGAGACTGTRGTGGTTAAACAAGAGTGACTAAGGCTGAAAGTCATCCTGGCTCTACCAACCAAAGCCGGAAAAACCCCACCCTGTAAAGCAGTTTGCAAAAMCCCAAAATCCTAATAACAGGAGATTTCAGCTTTTGCTATGGTTAAAAATCAACAGAAGAAACTTCTTACAAAGTGAAAAAGACAGGAATTAATATAGTCCAGTTTTATGGGCATTTAATGAAGTCAGAAACTTGGAAAAGTGTTAGCATTCATTCCAGTGCCACTGCAGAAGGCGAGAACAACAGCAGGGGAAATGTGAGCAATAAATCACATTCTCACAAATAGTCTAGGAAGGAGGAAAATGTCAGACAGGAGGGTGCCTGGGCACTAACAATGCAGCTTCRCTGTATTTTTCTCTGTGTTCACTCTTCTGCGTGATTTATTCTGCTCCCCTGAAACAATCCTGTTGGGGCCGTTTCCTGCTCAGCATTTTGGAATGTCCACTAAACATAACATTAAGAATATAAATGTCAGTCATAGATCATAGTCTGACCATCCAGCTCTGCAATACTGAGTCTGGACTGATATGTGAGTCAGACATTAACAAAGCTCCCCTTCCCCTTTTTCAAAGGTAGAATTGCAGAGATGCCAGTCAGACCATGGCAACATGAGTCACGGAATTGCCACAGAGCCATGCAACAAGAAGGCTCTCAATGCTGCAGGATCATCCTTTTTTTAAAATATCAAATATCTGAACCTTTGCAATGGTGAAATTCACTGCTAACTGTGTAGCTACAAACACAGCTCTAATGACAAAAAATACAGCTGTGGGTAAGSTCTGAGTGTACAGCATATGAACTAGACGGACAGAGAGAGAAGCAGGCCAAATCCTCCTCATCAGAAAATTAATTCCAGCTAGTGTAGTACAGCCAGCAATATCATCTAAGGGGACATAAATAACTGAAAGTGTGATTTATAGTTAATAAAGAGAATGTCTCACAATGCCTGGCCTGCTCAGCTGGGGTAGAGTCAGATGCTTACAGGACAGTATATTAAAAATAAAAGCTAGACTGGGAGCTGACCAGACATCAAGTAACCCTGCATCAAGCCAAATAAAGAGCAGCCCTTGCTGAAAAATCCATCTGTCTTGGAGCTTTTCAGTACTGACCAATGTAACATCTGACTGAAGGTAATAGAAGTTACACAATAGTGAAATTGTGCAGCTGAAGGGAACACCCACAAGTAAAAGAAGAATCAAGTACTTAAGAAGAGGGAACTAAGAGAGACACTCTCACTGCATTGTAGCCAGGCCACGACAGGTTGCTTTAAAAATCAGCACCACTTCTGAATGGAAGGCCAAAGAGTAGCCATCCAACCTAAGGGTGATTTTTAATGGAAAGGTATTYACCACTGGCTAACATAGCCAGAAACAAATATAGCTAAAACCTAGGCAAAATCTGAGACTGAGAAGTCTTAATTTGTAGGATAGACTCTTAGATATTAAACATTAAACTTGATTAAGATAATGAGAAATGTACTTTATAGAACAATTTGTGTTTCCGCAGATGGACCAACTACATGGGTGACTGTCTTGTTTCAGTCTTTGCTTTCTTATTTAAAAATCATAAGGTCATCATAAATCAGATGGCAATCTTGCTGTCAWAAACAGCTTGCCAGAGAACACAAATTATTAGAGCTAGGGCACACACTGTCATCCCTAATTGCTTTTGGTGGGAAGCATTAGTGAAACTAAAAGGCTCAAGGACCAYTCAGAAAAGAAGGAACTGAAGGTTCCCTATGGCAAATAAAAGTCATTACAGCAGAGACCAAGTACATGTTTCTCTGTTAAGAGTTATACCCTCTAGATATGGAATGAAGATGAAGATAAATCTTTGAAGCTTCCTGCCTTTGAAGTACACCCAGGGGTAAGGTTCACTTATAAAGGTATGAGTGCAATGAAAGGGTAGCCTACTGAATAGCTTAAAAYCTAACAGAATCAACTAAACCACTGACATTTCAAAACACAACAAAGCAATTTTGCTGTCTTTCCCTTTTTTTTTTTTTACAAATGAGCACCCGAAACAGCTACTAGAAGGCCTCTACTTAAAGAATTTGTCTAGTTTCACTTGACAGTAATAAAAATCCCCTTCAAAACTTCTGACTCTCCTTTGGTTTCACCTAGAAGAATCCCTGAGGACTGTAGACTTCTCTCTGATCTGATCTAAAGATTGGTATAAGCAAAGATTAATTCAGTTAAGACTAATTCATCTCTCTTGAGGTATTGGGTCGTATTTCCAGTGCAGAGGAGTGGCTGCCCTTACTGTGGCTGTAATAATTAGCTCATACTTTGTCTGGATCATGGCTTCAAACAATAAGGCTCAGAAGGARAGGGCTGGAGTAAGGAATTGTACTGTTCTGCTTTGTCTCGTGGCTAATACTGAAGGTTGGTACACCTTTGCAAGCTGAGCTGATCCTGTRTTTGGCAATTGCTGCACCAACATTGTGATCTTGCAAGGCTGCAGGGTCCCTTCCACAGAGCTGCAACATTTCAGGAGACCTCTGAAAGCAAAAGGCCCTTTAGAGTCCTTAGCCTAGCCTTTATACAGAAAAGTGTTTTGACTGGTTTGATGGCCTGGCAATGGTACTAGCAGTGAYATTTAGGACTGTAAAGCCCCACTATCCTGCTTTAGCTGGATTTCACAAATGCAGTCATATGAAATTTGTATCCTTAGGGTTTTTTTGACTGATACCAAATGTAACAGTCCAGACATGCTCTGTGCCAAGCCTGCAAAACTGTGATCTATGTGCTGTCCTATCCATCTCCTTGATGCTTGTCTGGGAGACTAGAGGCTGACAGGCAGTCTTGCCTAATTCCAATTCTTAGTAATAGTGAATTAATGTTCATAGTTGGCACCACAGCTGCTTAAGCCTTTGCAGATCTCTCTTGCAATGTGAATGAGAAATGTCTCCTCACCTCTTATTTGTATGCCCCRGAGGACAGATTTTCAGCTGAAGAAGTCAATGACTTCAGTCAAGCTAAGACAATTCATGCCAGCAGAGTTCACCCACAGTTTTGTGAAGTGCCATTATCTGAATATACCATCAGCTTTTAACCATTTAGTCACTACAAAGATATGTAATTATTGCACCTGAAAATAACTTCTCACCTCAATTTTTCAGATGAGGCAGAAATTACCTATTTGAATTAGGCCTTTCTTCTTATTTGTCCTATTTGAGCATGCAAGCCCTTTATTTTGCTTTGGTTGAAGAAATCCRTCACTGGAGATATTCAAGCACTGTTTGGATGCAATCCTATGCAATGTGTTCTAGGATATCCCWGCTTGAGCAGGGAGGTTGGAGCAGATGACCCACTGAGGTCCCTTCCAGCCTCACCCATTCTGTGACTCTGTGATTAATTAATTGACATTTCTGAAAGGCATTCACAGACTATCCCTTAGCTCAACAATTGTGTTCTTTTCAAAGACACTGAAGAGATGTATTTCAACACTGCCAAGCTTTCTAAATTTAGTGAGATTTTAAAATGATGGATATTTTTATATTTGAGCCCCAAAATACATTTAGAAACAGTCTGGGAATTGTGATTTATGATCATATATTCTGATCTTGTCATGGATGTTCTTATTTTCATAGACTATAATAAGATCAAGAAAAGATATTATTAGCAATTCATTCACTTATTTTAATACATAAAACTAATCATAAGTTATCCATGACAATGTAATGATGGGTGTAATACTAATGGGTAATATATTTGGCAAAAATGGTGTGAACTGGAAGCCCAAAGAAATTTCTTCCAGAAGACTTGTGACATGCAGACAATTTACTTCTYAGCTAGACCCTCTCCAGCATCAGGTTCCAAGTTTAGGTTGGATACCTTGAGATAAACCCCTGGAAACCAGTCCTAGACTCTGCAAGTCACTGCTGCTTTTCCAAAACTATGAAAAAATACCACAGCACTCACATGCCACAGTCAAGGACACATTCTTCTAAGATATTTTCCTGTTGGAGGAAGAGAAATCTGCAGGATCCAGCAGCACTGAGCCCTTTCCACATAACAGACCATGTGTTGTTATGTGCAGGTGTGTGGTGCCACCTACAGCAGGTACCGACATCAATTACATAGATCAGTGCAATGAACGACTTCTGGTGGTGTGAGAATTTAGATTTGACTCATTAAAGGACACCTACCCCTGGCCTATGCAACAGAATATCCAAACCAATATTTTAAACCTTATATTGCTTATTCAGAATTGTGGRGGCTTTTTCAGCAATTCTGAACAACCTAAAAAGAATCTGCAGCAACTGTTCATGCTGAACACTGCTCAACCTGTGCATCTAGAAACAGAACATAGARTAAGCCATAGTTTCAGTTTGCAGGCCACAACATGAATTAGAACTAAATAYGGCAATTTTTTTGTTGATACAATAAAATAGTATAAAAATGCTGTGAAAATTCTACTGAATCAGTTTTTAAAAAAGTAAACCATTATTTCATTAGGGACAGTATAACAGTAAACCTATTAGTGAAAGGCATTTAGTGTATTCAATTCCACACAGGAAATAAGTGATTCAATACCCAGCAAATAGAATAAGAGAAGGCAGATACCTCTGGGTGATTTATCAATTAAGTTACAGATCATCTTATGAAGAAGAAAAGCAGGTAGATTATAACCTATTTCTATTATATGCAAAGTAGATTATTTATGTAAATCACCTAAAAAATAATGCCTTTTTCTCAGAAATCAGGGAAGATTAATTTTTCCAGCTATTTTTCTTCTAAACTCTACTTGCTTATGATTGTTTTTCTTATGTARAAAGAATACTATTGATGCAATATAAATGAAGTTTTGAATAAAAAGAATGGAGAGATCCTTGAGGGAAAAACTGAGCAAACTGAGGACAATGTAGAGGATGGGGTGTTTCAGGAATTAATATTCCAACAGCCTAATGGTTGCCAAAGGTTTAGGAGACATTTCTCCTGCCCTAGAGCCAACCACACTAGTCTTCTCATTGTGGCTGTCCTATTCTTCTTGCCTGCCTGTATCCACTGCATCTTCTTTGTCTTGAGTTTAAATCATAATCTTTTTGTGACATTAGAGTGTTGTTTTGTTCTGCCAGTGCAGTGCCTTGTGCAATGGAATCATGGCTCATGAGCTCATAAGCCCAAAAATAATGCAAACGAGGGACCACACTGGTATTAATCCAGTGCACAATGCTTTCCTTTCGCAATGCATAAACTTGGATTTCTCCTCCATGCTCACAAAAGATAGTATCAAAAAAGGKGGAGGAAAAAGCTGGTCACAACTTGAAGTCAAGCAGAACTTGGGCAGTACAGAAAAAGCAGGCAATCTTTCTCCCCTCCTCCACTACACCTTCTCCACTGTCCCAACAATTGCAGCTTTACCCATATTGTATGAATAAACCTCAGGAAGAGCCTTCTGACTCAACTCACTTATCTAACCAGATGCAACACTTTTCTTCTTGTCAATTCATGTGAATTCCTTAGAAAGCCTCAGTGAGCAGACCTGTGTTTCAGAAGATGTCTCGATCCTTCTCTGATGGTTCAGAACATGAGGTATTTTTCATTACTGAGACAATGGAGCAGAGAGCTTTCATGGTACATGAGCAGAGAGCTTTCAAGGAGAAATTATTTACTGTTAATAAGGTCAGTGCTACATCTCCCAACAGGCAATGCTGACTCTTTAAAAGAAGAAAAAAAAGCCCAAATATTTATATGCCTTCTYATCTTTTGTATCATAAGCCTCAGAGGGATCACAAATTGAGGTGAGAGGCTCACCCCATTACTGAATAGGAATAGGTAGAAGCTCCATTTATCACCAAAGTACTATTTGTCCTGTCACAGCAGAGATGGCAGAARTATGTGCAGACTCTGTTCCTGCCAGTCAGGGTCAGCTGAAAAACTCAGATCTTCCCTTAGAGCTCAAGAGATAATCAGGAGATCTTCAGCCAAGTCACAAGCTCGGTACAYGCAGATCTCATTCTTTGGGGAGAGATCTTAGCTCTCCTTCCTTYACAGAGACATCTCATGTAACTAAATGCCTTAAGCTGATATTGATTTCTCTCTTCTCATCCTTCTATTGATTGCCTAGAGGAGCATACACTTGCTGGGGAAAAGAGGTATAATTCTCATTTTACAGACTGAAAAAAGGGCAGAAAAAAGGTCAGTGGTAACTAAGGTAAGAGGAGTCTCTCTTTCCACAAATCTCCACGCTTGGAGCAGGCTGGGTTCTTCCAGTCAGCCCAGCTCACCAGCTCAGCCTGAGAGCACGTCCAAGTGATTTAAAAAATGAGGCTGATAAGCGCCCAAACTTAGCAGCAGAAACAGTGAAATGATAAACCCTCCRAACCACATCACAAGAGCCATATGTTCCACTGCCTCAAACACACTATCTCACAGAGTGAGTTATCTCAAAGAATGCTGCTTGTGAARTGTGCACTTTTTATTGCACAGTGTATGGAATAGCACAGGGAAAGAAGAGATATTAAACAAGAAAGATGAGGTATTGCTGAACGGACAAATTAACCCTATTTCATACTTTGTTTTAGTCTCCTTTTTTGTCTGTTGCGCGGACCTTGAATATTCTATTGGGGGCAGGATCASTTATGCAAACAAATAGTTTTAATAAAAACAGAGAAGGTTTTCTACAGAAATTTCAGGGTTTAACTCTTTGAATGCCTGGATAACTCTAGATTTTGGCAGTGTTCCTTAAAGAAGCCTGATCAGGAAAGAAATTGGAAGAGCTTTAGGGAAAGGAAATAGTTTTGTTTACTACAAACAGGAACAATGTACTGTTTCTGTTTGCTTCTTTCCAATACATAATCAGGGTCACTCACAACATGAAACAGAGAGCAATAATTACGTTATCCAGTTGTGTTTCCCTGGGGCAACTAGAGAATAATGTGCTCATTGTCATCCAACAGAGAATGAGGCTTCTTGTTTCACTACAGATACCATCTTTCTTGTTCAAGAGATTTGTCATTATTAATTGTCATCAGATTGCATTTGTGCGCTTAGAAAACCACATGGGTTTTATCTTTTAACAGACATGAGGGAGCTTCTTTAAAACACCACGTAGAATAACAAGCTTCGAGAACTTCATGGTTTTATTCTCTTTTATTTGAAGCATAATCTCAGACCACATAGTACAAAGATGTGTCACAGATTTTCCTGGCTCTATTTTTTAGGCAAGCCAAACTGGAAACATTTATAGGATGTGACTCATGTTTTCCCTTTATAATATGCTTTTTTACTTTTTGGGTAGTCTGTACTAGCATGGGACTGCCAAGATCCTTGCTAATGGCTGCGTGGTTTAGTCCCTGTGGCTTTCTTCCCACAATGAAGAGAGAAGACCTACCATTAAGCATCTCACCACCATGGGCTCTTTGTCACACAACCTAAACTTCTGCCTGGCCATCTTTTATAACTAGCAACTCACTGCTCCTGAGTAATTCATGCAGCATCTCAACCTCTCTTTCCTTGGGAGCCTCCAGAAATGTCCCTCCAAGGCTTCTAAGAGATGTCAAAGTTTATTCATAAAAGTTCTCCTCACTCTAGGAAGTTATCAGGCATGGTACTGACTTGAAGAGCTTGGCTTGTGTTCTGTTGTGTGCTTAAGGAGAATATCTGGCAAGTTGCACAAATAAATCTAAAGTCAGTGGCTAAAAAAATTGTCTAAATGCCAACAGGAAGAGCTTGGGGAGTTCCTGATGATCTCAGCCTGGAAACATTGACCTGAGCTGCAGAGGATCTATAAAAACTGATATTTCAGGCTTTAAAGACAGCAACATTAAGTTACCTGGAATACAACTCACAAGATGGGCCAGAAAGTTTCTTGTAGCAATTACTTTAAGGGAAGCAAAGGAAGAGTTAATAATAGTAATAACCATGAAGTTCGGTGGGAATATTTTTCTTGGCAAAGCCTGTAGAACCASTTATTTTCCTTATCTGTAAATACTTTCTCAGACTATCAAATGAGAAAGTCACTGGCTAGGGGTAGGGAGGGGATTCAATGACTCAGCAGAAGACTATGTTTGTTCTGCCACAAAGGCCTTTCATTCTGATCTGTCTGAGCGCCAGCTTTGCAAAGCGGACAATTACTTCTTTCTGGATCACAAAAGACATGGAGTTAATTATACAGGGAAGTAGTAGAGATGACATGAAATAAATTTGCATGCAATAAAAATKTGTTGCTTACTATCCCTAAATAATTCAGATGTCATAAGAAGAAAAACTTTTTATACCTTTTATTCCTTGATCTTAAAAACAGACTGCTGAGTTTAAACTGTTTTTTAAGGTAATAATCAAGCTTTTCCCCTTATTCTTGTGTCCATCAAAACATGAAATATCCAGTGCCTTTAGTGCCACTTACGTTATAGGCAGCTAATACAAATGATCCCACAAATCAGCAGAAATCAGCACAGTGGTGCTTAGTGGGGAGCCACAATCTTAACTGCCCTTAACACTCTAATTCTTTAGAAGGTGCGAGGGGAACTGAAAGGAAGTGGAAATTGAGGATAGGTTGAAAGGAGGCATCTTTAGCACACCAACAACCTTTGGTTACAGAAGAACAAGAGTTCTCAGGTGTTGCTTTTTCTCCAAAAGGGAGGTCTTTTGTTGCTGCTAAGCCTTCACCCAAGAAATACCTGTACACTCAGGCAGGAAAAGGGTAGCAAGGAATAAAGGGGATCTGTTCAGAACCAGATTGAAATGCAGGGATTCCATAAGCCTAGTATTTAGCTTAGTTCACTCAGTTTTCATGAAATCAGAAACATTCTTCTGCTTCACACATCCCTARAGAGACAGATCACAACTGCGCCTCACCAAAAAAAAATTACTTACCAGCAGATGATGAATCTGAAAATACACTTACCTAAGGTCTGCCTGAAGGATGCTCTCCATCCCCTGTCTGCTCCATAGAAGTCAGTGCGAAACACCAGGAACAAGTTATTACTGGAGCTCTTAATATTTGGAGGCAATTCTGAGCCACAGAATTTCCCAAGGAGAGGAGCATGGGTATCTGAGCCATCATACACTGCCACATAATCTTTGTAGCAGGAGGGAGATACTTCAAGCTGGAAGCTGTTGAATCTGTAAAACACAGGTGGAGCCTTAGGTAACACATTTTCATTTTTTTTCTGTGTTAGGTGTGTTTTAGTGCTTGAGGAAAGGTCCAGGAACTAGCAATARCCAAAGCCATACACAGACAGAACACATCTCTTCAGGAACAAACCAAGCAACTATTAACTGCATGGCRAAACCCTTGAGCCAGCAAGCCTCAGAGAAACTGGGACCCTCACCCACTGAGTGGCCTATAAAACACAGGTGGGTCCTCCTCTTAGTTGGGAAATGTTTCTCTAATTCAAAATCAAAATAKATATGATTGAGGAATGGATCAATTTTTAATTTTTCAGTGCCAAGATTTTGTGACAACAATATCCCTCTCTTAGGCAAGACTGCATGCACTCAGAAATACACTCTTTTTGGATGTATATTATTATTTTGGCTATAAAGTGAGTACTGGCCTTCTAAAAGAATTATTATTTTTCTTGTATAAACTTCTCAAAGGCTGACAGAATTTAACTAAAAAGCATGAGCTGCATTTTTACAATTTCTTAGTCTTCTGASTAACCAAAGTGGGAATTTAAAATTGTGGTGATCTTTTTTACATAACAAGTTAAAAAGAAAGATGTAAGTGAGCCTGAGGCTCACAAAAGTGAGTTCAGTAAACATTTCTTATTTTAGTTTAGCTTTGACCTTGGGAAAGGAAAGACAGMGAAAATATTGTCAATAATTGCTATCTTTAACTGGAATCAGAGACCTCCCTGTTCCCTTAATGACAAACTGAACTTGGATGACATACTTCAGGGCCACTACTTTGCCATTTCCAACTGTGATGGAGTATGAGCAGTTCATGTTGTTGTGATAATCAAGAACCGAATGGGCTGGACTGCTGATAATACCATTAGAGCCATTGAAAATGCCACCACAAGCTGTAGAGGAAACAGAAAAAGAGTGATTAGTGTCTGAATAGTGTTTGATCCTAATYCTCATATTTCTTTCAGGAGTTTACCTGCAAGGAAAGAAAAACCCTTGATAACTAGGAGCAGTCTTCATTGTCATGCCTAGAGCTGAAAAATGTCAGACTTCTGTCAGGCTGTGCTCTRCAGTGCAAGATTAGTCAGCATGAAAGTAACAGGTTGTTACTGATCCATACCAAATGGCACTGGCTCTGTGCAGGAGAACACTGAGCACAATTTCAAGTGTCCTGCAGTAGGTCCAGGGAGCAGAAGGATGGGGTGGGTGACCCATGCAGCAGCATGAGTGAGAAGTGTATGTACTTGGTTGTAGCTTGCCAAGAGAACCTGGCTGATATGTAGGCAAAGACATTCCTACACTCAGATCTTGGCCCCATGGAAGCCTCTAAATAGCCACAAATGCACTCATGGCTCTGCTCTGACATTTGTGGAATCATGTATGCAGATCCTCATCATCTGCCAGCACCCTGTCAGAGCTGGGRCATTGCTGTAGCATTTGCTCTGCACAGAAATGCAGAGCAGTCTCCAGGTATCACTAATCCTGTTCCCCACCTCACCCTATGGTGGGACTCACCAGCACTGCAGGATGGCTGAGCTGGAGGACYGAATATTTGCCTTCTGGCTGAAAAGCAAGTTAAACTCTGCAGCTGTAAACTCAAGGCACTGCTTGGCTTCTCATGGATGCAAACGAGGCCAGGATGTGGCTAATGTTTGTTCCCAGCTTCAGTGCTTCAGGGAACAAAAACTAATAATCTCCAYTGTTAACTTCAGCCTTTATTTTATAATCTTAAACTTAGGGGGAAAAAAAAAGTTTCCCTGAGTCTCCCTGCATCCTGTTGATAAGCTAAGAACCACACACAGTTTTTTGTGTTTTAAAGAAGATGCCATTGCCAAGGCCACCACCTTAACAAAGACAGTCCCGTTCAGGGTGCTGCTGGGTGCAGAGTCCTTGACTCCTCAGGCTGGCAGCCTGCAGCACTGGCAGATAAAGGACAGGAGCTGGGAGGATAAAGAATCAGCATTATTCTACACTAGGAGGGGGGAGCCTTTTTCATGTTTTTGCAGCAAACAATGCAGCTGGGGGAAGAGGAATGTTAATTGGCAGAATCTGCTTTGTATACAACAACAAGCTAATAAAGCTGCAGTCATCCTCAAATGTCACAAGTCACAAGTCAGATAGCAGCAACTGACTTGAGTGAGTTGTGAAGGTCTTTTCCATGAGTAACTGCACATTGTCATTTCTCAGTGCCAGTCCCTCTGTCTTATCTGTATCAGACCATTCATTTCACATAAAGAATTTAGCCTTATGCCATTTTGCTGTGGCTTTGAACATGAGGAATGCATTAAGGGAAATACCAAAGTTACAAACTCACACTGTCCTTTGCAGTTAGAAAACTATGCTTTCAAACATAGAAGTGGTCTCTACTAGTTAAACCTAGAAAATATTAAAGTTGGTTTTGCAAATAAAATCAATCTTCTGGGATATTCATCTTTGTGCAGATGTAAATTCTAAACTCCTTTGGAAATTTCTTTCTTGAATTCACATTTCTTCTTTAAAACATAAGAGATCTCTTGTGAATGACAARCTTTGGTCAAAATAGTTATTAAAAATAAAAATATATCTATATCCCAAGTTTTATTTACATTTATTCCTGCCACTGCAAGAGGGTCAACACATGGAAGCATATAGCTGTGTCCATTTAAAGATCCTGTTCTGTTTCTCATATTATATAAGGTAGTTTTAGTGTAACTGAGAATAAGACCATTGTCCTATAAGTGATATGATCTTTTAAATTAACTCAGTTAAATGAACTAGTGATGTTTCTCCTTAGACAATGTAAACAGTGAACAAACAAACAAACAAYCAAAAACTTCCAAAAATGGTTGCATTTCTTTTCTATAGAAAAAAAAAAGAGTTTCAGTTCCTGACTTGGTCCCATGGAGAGTCTAGAAATGGGAATTGTGAAGTAACACATCACTCAGTGTGTTAATATGCACCAAATAGTCCTGTGTCCTGCTCCTGAGAACTGTTTTGGGCCAATACAGAAGGAAAATGTACCATCTACATCCATCAAAGGTATTCCCAGAATGAGGTACACCTTTCCTACATGGAGCCATTACACAGCTGGAATATTTCTGCCAACTAAAGTACAGGAGAGTGTATACTCACCAACTGTTCTGTATCTGGCTTGGAATCCAAAGCCTACAACGTGAGAGTCGGTGTAGAAGTTGAGCAGCATCGGTCCAAAGACACTGATCGGGGCAGGGATCTCACTGCCACACAGCGTGATGACAGGATGCGCAGCCGTGCTCTTCCCCCTGAAGATGCTGACTCCATCATAAAGACAAATTCTGCTCAGGAGAGCTGGGGCTGCATGGTCATAGAGTGCAGAAGTGTTAGCAGCAAATTTTACATGTKATTTAATGAGCAACAACTATATACGGGATAAGTATATCACTTTCCATTCCAGGGATCTCAGGATCTCATTTGCTTGCTGAAGAAGAAAATGTCAATTTTTCACATGCAGTAAAACTGAGACAGAAAAAGGCAAAGAGACCTTGTATATAAGACATCAGACTTGTCTCATTAAAYGCATCCTATGATGTGGAAAAGGTTCCAGGCCCCTTGAATTTGTGGGAATTCATAGTGGAGTGAATGCCATCTGTGAGGAGATGAGAKGGCCCAATAAAAGCATGGATCTCCTTTGCAGATAAAAGCAATGCACTTTTTGTTGCAGGCAACTAGATACCTGGAATTCTTTCCCCCTAATTCAGCACTCAGTGCAGGGAATTTTAAACCATTAAGAGTGAGATTTTTGAAAAATCAAAAAGTAGTCCATATACTAGCAGGTTTCCCAGCTCATTTATTTCTCCCTTATTTTTCTCAGACTTTGGAGCATCTAAACACAGCCTCTTCAGCTTGACTCAATGAAGAGTCAAAACAAAATTTGATCTTGTAGTGATTTTCATGAGCAATCTGTTTTAAGGGGGAAAATCAGTGCAGATATTAGTCTGAATGGGAAAAAAAAGGAGCACAGAAATGGGGAGTTTAGTATTCTATATTTTTTTCCTACTTGTTTTATGTTTCTCACTTTTGGTTAGCTTTCTGAAGGAACTAGCCATTTTCTCTGACTTCCTGTCTTACCTTCTGGACTTTCTAGCTGCCTCACTGTTTGCAAACAGATTTGACAGAGGTGAGAGGTCTCAAAAATATGAAGGTCATATAAATTTCACAGAAACACAGAATATGCTGAGTTATGACCCACAAGGATCATCAGGTCCGACTCCTGGCCCTTCACAGCACCTTTTCCAAGAGTCACATCATGTGCCTCAGAGTGTTGTCCAAACACTTCTTGAACTCTGTCAGCTTGGTGCTGTGACCACTGCCCTGGGGAGCTGTTCCAGTGCCCAACTGCCTTCTGAGTGAAGAATCGTTTTCTAATATCCAATCTAAACCTCCCCTGACACAACTTCAGGCCATTCCTTGGGGTCCTGTCACTGTTCACCAYAGAGAAGAGATCAGTGCCTGMCCCTCCTCTTCCCCTCAAAAGGAAGCTGTAACCACAAYGAGGTCTCCCCTCAGTCTCTTCCAGGCTGAWCAGACCAAGTGCCCTCAGTCACTCCTCACAAGGCTTCCCCTCAAGGCCCTTCACCATCCTCATTACTGTCCTTTGGAYACTCCCTAATAGCATCAAGTCTTTCTTATATTGGGGTGACCAAAAGGTCAGTAGCGGAATAAGAGTGCCAGAGGAATGTTCCCAAAGAAGGACAAGCTGCACTTTCAGGGCTGTGAGAGATCTACTGAGCACCACTGGCACCCTGGGAGCTTGGAGCCGTGTCACCATCTCCCTGCCCAGCTGGGAACCATATGCATGGGGAGAAGTTGGTGCTACCCAGCCTGGTACCACCAAGGAATACATGGTGGAAGCAAGAAGAGAGCAATGTGGGTTATGCAAGAAAGCTGAATTAATGTTCTCAGTGAAAAACACAGCACACACCTACTGAAAAATGTGCTTCTTTAGTTGATAAATAATAACTTCATGTTTTCTTTGTCTTCTTCATAAATTACAAGCTTAATGGAAGCTGRGGCGTCACATGTTTATTAAGTTATCATGTTTAGTGACCTGTAAGCAATAATGGGGCAGTTACCTAAACTGCAAAGGATTATCAGGGAATTATCTAAATTTAACAGAAGAGGCACTGAGCCTACTATTGTAGCAGAGTGATTCCTGCAGACTGTCCAGTCAAAACAAGCTTCTTCCAATTGTTGCAGGAAACAAGATAACTCATATTGAATAGGATTTCAAGTAGGAGTGGAGTGATAATTCTATTTCATGAGAACAACAGAATGATCTCAGCAGWCAGATGCATTTTAGATCCTCTCTGGAGGTTTAATGTTAAAAATTCCTTCTGTCTCAATGAAGACAATGTATGCTAACATGCTTTGCAATAATGCCAATACAGAAATATGGCATGGTGCTTGTCTGACTCTAGTAGGAGCAACTAAGCTGATAACAACCAGACGCCAGAGATGGCTTGATTACACTACTAATAAAATAACTGATTTAAAATATTCTTCATATCCTATCCTGTTTTTGAAGATTTGATAACATGATACATTTTTTAAATTAATAGATTTTAAAATTCAAATAAAAAAAAAAGAAAGTGAGATAAGTGCAAGTTCAAAATGGAAAAGATTTGTAAAATCAACTTATGTAATTTTCTGAAAAGATTGGAGAAAGACATGAAGTGAAACAAATTTCTCGGCAAAGCAGAGGTCCCTAATATTTATCACAAGTTGGTTTACAATGTTGCACTGGAAAAAATAGGCTGGTTGACATAGGATTGTGAGCAAAAGTCTTAATTTCTAGCTTTGAGTCTTCATTGTTTGGGCCAAAATGATTTATGACTGATGAATCCTGGCAAGACTAATGATTGTTTCATCTCTACCCTGTAATTCATTCTCTTGTTGATACTTTTCTTAATTTCTCACCAATTTAAACGCATTATTCTGTAAATAATCTCCAGTTTCAGATTCTCCTCATGGCATACTTTCAGCCTCTACAAATATTCAGCACATCATCAGCAATTCTTTTCTGTGCCTCTAATCATATAATATTAGATCTTTTCTAGATCAATTTCTGCCCCTTACACTGTAATGAAATAACTTGCATGAGTTTCCAGAGATCTGTTTTTAGCCAGATGTCAGGCCCACATCCTCTTTGAGCTGACAGGCACTTTCCATACAGCCAGCAGTTTTTCTTCATAAAACCTTGYCTACTAAGCTTTTGCTTATCCTTCTGGCATTACAGTATCCTGTGTTCTGATTCATCCATGAAGCTTCAATGAGACACCTTCTGCCTTCCGCTCCTTATCTCCACATTACCTCTGTATAATCTCATTTACAAGGACAGATGCAACTGCTCTCATGTTGGTGACCCCATAAGTTTCCAGGCACTATCTTTAAGATAAACTCTTTCCTATCCTTCCACAGAGCTATGACTCTTAYCTGAGAAATACTAACTATTTTAGCATGGATACTGTACCATTCATTCCTCTAGCCTTGACAATATTTCTTCCAATACTTCCAGAGAAATCATTTATTTGGCCTGACATTATGAACATATCCCTGTTTTTGTTTTTTTTTTTTTTTTAATTGCTGCATGCATTTACTTTCAAGGCCTTTTGTTATCTGCACATTATTTATCATCTCTTAGTACTGTTCAGCATTGATACATTGACCTTGCCTTCAAAGTTCACATGATAAGAGCTTCAGATGTCCTTATGTTACATTTTGAAATATGCCTTTGGGTTGTCTTCTTTCCACTTAGCAGAAATTGCTGTCCAGTCTCATTATTCCCCATAAAATCATTTGTTTGATATGATGWCTGCACAAAAACATTGACCAGGTCTGGGCCCTGGACTATGATCACTAATATTTATGTCCTCTTTCCATCTCTCTTTCTTTAGCCATAGATTCTGTTTCATTTAGTATTGAGGCAGAACATGTCTTTTTGTTTGAAGTCTGTAAAACTTAAAATAATGAGGTTTTGGTTCACAACAGCAGCTTCTGATAGAAATGGCAATACAATTAGTAATTACTAATGTAGWAGTATTACCTAGAAACATGCCCCTGTGAAATACATCAACTAGCTCTGTAGCATAAGTTATTGTTTTGAAAGCAAGGAATTAAAACTCTGTCTCATATATATTCTATTTCAAAATAATCTATTGCAAAACTTGTCTATTTTCTGAATTGCCTAGTAACAATTGAGAAAGCAGAGCAGACTCCAAAACAAAGCTGTGACCCTATCACAGATTGCAAAATTGCAGACATATGTTTTTTTTTAAAAAGGAGAAATGAACAAGTTAAGAAAATATTTTTCAGGTCAACAGGRTATAAATACAAAGCAGTTGTCTTGTATGGGCAGAGTACACATACTGCAGAATTCTAAAAGTAGATATTGCAGGAAGCCCACATCTATTTTCCCTATTTTCCCTTTGAGACTCTGACTTTATTGTGTATTATACTCACACTTGAAGACTATTACAGCCACTTAATAATATATTACTGTAGCTGTCTTAGAGGTGAATTTGTCAGGATGTTCATCTGAATAAATCTTATGGACAAAAAATTGAATGTGATTAATTATTTGTTAGATCATAAGTCCAACAAGAAATATAAATAAGGGTTTTTTCTAATTCTGGTGTGTGATTTGTGTAGACTTTTGATCCAAGGAGGGAGGGCATTTGGAAGACATTAATTATTGCAGAAATTTGGCCGAGATAAAAAACTCACCCTTATTTGTTTGGTTCTTAATTAAACAATCAAACACAACAATGCAAGTGGTAGTACTAGAAGCAAGTGGCAGCTTATGCAACTTCCTGAAACTGGCAAATCAAAAGAGGTTCTGTGACGGTGTTCAATTTGGCACAGGAAGAAACATCCTTCACACAGTGAGGAAATCACAGAAACTAAGCCAAACTCCATTCATGGGGTTAATCTTGCCTATGTTTTCCTGCCCAGATCTCAAGTATCTCGGGTAAGCTATTGTCTRTGGCTTCCTGCAATAGTCAATAGGCAAAGAGAGTGAGAAAGGCTTTCTGAAAGTCACTCCACCTGCACAACACATTTGGTTCTGAGTTTAAAGCACTCCTCCACCAGCAGATAAATCTAGATGAATATCTAAGTTAGATGAATATCTAAGTTAGATGCATATTTTCAGGAGCCCAAAGAGAGACAAACATTGTTCTACGTACCAAGAAGCAGACAGTTTAGATTAAATTTTGATTACAAAATCAACAAATGCAGTTTCCCCCAGTTCTCTCTTGTTTYGTTAGACACTATAATTGGTGCTAATGAATATTTAATACTTAGTATACACATGTCATGTTTGTTTGGTTCCAGATACTGACACTATATCTCTGCTGTGGGTGAACTGCCTCAGTTATTCTTAATAATCACAACAGGCATCCCATCATAACTGAAAATGTAACTACTCTAGGGCAGAGATCTGTGACCCATGAAGTCATTCCATTTTAAACAAATGTGTCACTGCACTGTAGACAATTACCTTCTGCCTTCTAATTTTCTAGAGAAGATATCTCAACCTGTCCAAATCAATGAGATATACGTGCCTGACAGGTATTATTTTACATATTCATTTCTTTACTTAACAACTATGGAAAAAAAAACCAATTAGATTTCTTTTGAGAGTCAAATAGTTAATAAATTATCTTAATTAGAAATGTATCTAAACCTTAAAAATTCAATCCAGAACATCTGTCATTGCATGGCTAAAAATTTTAAAGGCCACTCTCAGCAACAATCCCAGCAGGTGTGATGCTTCCTTCCATATGGAACAACTAGAAAAGTTTCTAACAGATGCTGCCAAACATTGTCCTGCTTTTGCAGAAGAGCTAATGGAGTTCACACTGGAAACCCTTAGGCACATGTGCTAAATATATTCCATGTGACCACTCAATAAGTTTTCACTTCTGTGATGATAGTTTGCAAGATGGTGGTTTCAATCTTCTTTATAATTTAAACCCAAGCAATTTTTTTTTTTCTGAACGGCTGAATTTTGAGATTTTATGAAAAATATTAATAAACAGCTACTGGAGAGTGTCATACTTCCTCTTTGGTAACCAGATGTCCATTAGCTCATATCCACATTTTTTTCATGTGACTAAGGAATTTTAGTTAATGTAGCCTGAGGAAGCCTAACAATAAAGGAACAAATTGCACTGGAAGAAAGAGAATATTTTTAGAATTTACTTATATGTTTATTATTATGTCTGTATCATTTACCTCTCTGCTTTAACTCTCTTGATAATAAGAGCTCAGATCCATTTATAAATTAACTGAATGCACAGGCAGAATGCAGATGAGTAAACGTACTCAAAATTGGCACCATCTGATTCAGCCTAATGTTTAATGTGTCTGCTGAATAATAGTGTCTTGTGTCAGAAGAAATTATGTAAATTCTTCAATTTACATTATTAATAAAGAATTCTCAAAGCAGTGGTGCATATTATCCAATGAAAAAAGTATTTCAGATAAAATCATAGTCAAAACAAATTTTTATCTCAGACCTAAATTAAGTCTGGACCAGAATACTTTTGAATTCAAAACWGTCTGGAAACTTGTAAAAAATTGAAAGAATCTTATTTTCTGCCTTTATTGTTGGGTCTGAAGAAAAATTCAAATCACGCAACCCAACCTAGTACCAAATTACTGAATAATCTCTTTGTCTAGTGACTTCAAGGGAACCAGATTAAGATGGCCTCAAAATATGTGATGCCACCCAAGTAATTTGGACATATTGATTCCTCTGTGTTTTTATGGSATGTCCACACATAAAAGTTTGATCTTACCAAAGTTGAGAAAGCTCTACCATTCACACCAGTGTGATCAGGATATTCTRTTTGTTATTTCTTGGCTAAATGCTGCCACATTTGACAATCACAWGAGGGATTTTTGTTCATTGATATATGCAGGGTAATCATTTTTATTGCATTTCCCATTGCTGTAGTCTTTCACCTAGTTTTGTATTTCTGTATTCTCACATCCTTGTAAAACACCCAAGTATATTTACATCTATTTTATCAGTTAAGAAACAGATGCACTAAAAAGCAAAACATCTGGCCCAAGATCAAAAAGATTGTAAGACTCAGTGGYAAAAAAATCCCCAATAAAACCCCCAGAACAAAAGAGGTAGGAACAAATACCTACATTAGCCACAGTCACTTTTATATTCCAAAAAACTGGTAAATTCCCAACATCATTGCTGCAAGGTATTCAACAGGTGAAATCTCTCTTCATTCTTCTGGAAGATTTCAGTGACCCAAAACCTAACCCTGGAAATTATCTCTACAAATGTTTGTCTGTTAAAGATTTTCAGAATGGACCGTCAATGATTTTCAGAAGACTTGTAGATTTTAAAGTAAGAAATTACACTTCATAATACATACTGAAATTATGAAGAGTCAGTTACCTTCCAAATGAAAAGTGTCAAATTGCAGGATCACCAGTGTCTGTGGCCCCTGATCTATGATATAATTGCAGTTCAGGTTATTATCATACTGCCTAGGGTAGTTTGGAGAGACAATACGACCTTCAGGGCTGGTGAAATTTACTCCACATCCTGCAAACAAATAAATAAATAAATCCCAGTTATAATCTAGGTGATAATATTATTTTGGGTTTGCAGTAACAAAACCAATAACCAACCAGGACCTCATCTGTCCTGGTGCAGAAACCAGGAATAGTAGCATATATCATGATGGCAAAAGTAGGTCTTACCTAGAGCAGTGATTTTGGGAAGTACAGGGCCTTCCCACCTACAGGGTCACACTCTTGGATAAGATCAGACCAGAGGCACTCAGCCCACTGACCAGAAAGACATAGCACTGCTGTTCTTGTGGGAGCCTGCACATTTCAAAATCTTGTAGTACATACAAATGTACCTCAATTGGAGAGGGGGTTATTGGGGCACAGCAGCAGTTCAGCCTTATTTGAAAATGCCAACGTTACTCCAAGCAGTGCTATTCTTGTTTCATGCCTGACATCCAGGAGAAAGMAGTCTGCTGTTGGGCCATCTCGGGGTTGCTTTGCTATATGCAGAGGCAGGAAAGGTTTGCCACCCAGAACAGCTCATTTTCACAGGGCAACTTTGCATCCTAAAGACTTGCATGGCCTTTTTTTCTCCTTTTTTTTTTTTTTTTTTTTTTTTTTAAGATAAAAGCTTAAAAGAATGCAGTGCACAGTGAAATGCTGGTGTAAGATTAGAACAGGCATTTGAAGCCTGCTTCCATGACAAGATTGTTAGATGTTACTGACAGCAGTAGTGCAAAAAACAAAATTGGCTTCAATTCAGAATTCTGTGYGCTTCACTAGTGTTTCCCTATAAGCATTTAACTTGTTTCAATCTGAATTTAATTTAATTTAATCTGAATCCCATGAAGGGCAAGTGATTTCCTTTGGCAAAAAAAACCCAAGCAACCAACAGCAGCTGAGCACTACCTTTTCTACTTCTGGTAGGTTTGACCATCACAAAGTACATGCATGGCATGGTTAAAGAAATAGCTTTTTTAAGAAAATTAAAGCTTTAGCTTCCATGCAGTTTAACTATGAATTCTTGAAATTAAAGCTTATTCATTCTTTTCAGCACACTGAAAAGACAAAGGTGGCTGAGAATAACTACGAAGTTAGAGGTACATCTTGGGCAAGCCCGAAAGTGGAGTTCCAAAACTTGCGTCCAGTATGGAAACTCTTGGTTATAAATCTGGGCAGAGGCTTCAATACTTCATTGGATCAGGGTCTGAATTACTACACAAAGGTCAAACTAATCCCAAATGGACAGAGCAGCCATCTGGCTTTAATATTACTTACTGCTTACGAAAGATGCGGAGAAACCTGGCGCAGGAGCATCCTGAGACTGAAATACTGTAGTTATCACATTGTTTGGAGCAACAACAGGATCAGGAGCTGAACTTCCACATCCTGTGGCTAACAGAGCTGCTGCCTCTTCATTATTTCCTCTCCACACCTGGCAAGTCCAGATTGGAAATGGTTTAGTGATTTCAAAGCCTAAGCAGTTTGTGGGAACCCACCAGGAATTATATATGCAATTTTTCCTTCAACAGACTCAGGGCAGGATTCATCTGACTGAATCTAAGAGATGTAAATGGCAGCTAATCACTACAGTCAGTGGAGACAAAAAGACTCCTTCAAGGAGTGAATCACAGTGAATAACTTAGGTTCCCAGGGGCCTCTGAAGGGCATCTGGAGGTCATTTGCTTGAGCCCCTGCTGGTAACAGAGCAAACAGRGGACAAGAGAAAAACATTTTATGCATATCRTTACCTACTTCCATTTTGTCTCTGCTTATTTAACTCCATACAATCCATGAATATGCATATCTGCATATTCAAGGAATTATTACATGCAATTCTTATGCTATTCAGTAAATAAAAATCAAAGCTGGCATGCTAGGGTAATATAGAGGCATCACACCGTGAGATCTGGATCATTAACCCCAGGGTTACTAACTTTTTTTTTTTTTTTTAATTTTACATTCACTTGTTCAATGACAAGTATAAAATCAAGTAAAGAGTTAATAAAATAATAACCTTAAAAATACATATAACAAAAAAACCAAACCCATGATTTTTTAAASGATGGCTTCAACTGTACCAATACCCAAGTGAAGTTCAATCAAACCATGTATCCAAAGATGCACATGCAGTTTTAGGTTGGTATTTAAGTGAAACCCTCTTCAGGTAATTGCTTAAATATGTGCTTGAGGCTCACATTTAAAGTACTGAATTTCAAGACATATTTAAAATGAAACATAGGTATAAATGTTTGATATTTCTAAACATTTAAATATTTTCCTTAATCAGGGTGTTTATTGACAGGATTTAAAATGTCTTTTTAAATAAATAATTACTTAATAATAAAATTATTTTTGTTGATGTGTTTGAACATTGTTTTTCTGTAGTTTYTACCAAAAGTATATTAAATCATATCTGATTAAAATAATGTATTTGAAGGAAATTGAGTGGAAYGAGTAAAACCACATGAAATTATGACGTCTCTAAGCAGCCATCCTAGAAAGGACAGGGTTAGCCAAGGGTTAGTCTGTAAGTGTAAGCATATGAATCACCTCATTCATGGGACCAGGTGTTTGAGGCAATGGATTGAGGCTCAAAGGATTAATTTATACAGTCTATAGCTTGGCCAAGGTTTTGCAAAGTCACTATTGATTTTGGATTACTCTCTTTTGGCTGCTCAGTTTGGAATAAATGGAAGAAACTGACATCTTATACAGCTTTTTAGACACTTTCGTACACCTCAAATTGAATATTCAGAAAAGGAGGTGAATATCAAAAATTTCAAATCTTTATGGGGAAAATGCCAATTGACATAGTTTTGCTCACATCATTCAGGGCAGTTCAAAGTGAAATACTTTTAATAAGTGGCATTAAGACTTTCATATTAGTGACATTTTTTGTAACATTACATCAATTAATTGCTGGAGCAGATTATGAAAAGACAAATCTAATAGCTGTGTTGTTTTTGTTTTTTTTTCACAGCCTTAAAAAATGAGTGTAACTGTGATTTGTAAGTTGGTAGGTATAGATCAGATGTACAGTTGCTCAAGTTTTCCTACATGTTTTGAAATTATGTTTGCCCTTTATTTCAAGTGGGAGTTGTACTGCTGTGGAGAAAATGAGCACAAAACCTCTGAACATATGCCAAATGCCTGAGAAAAAAATGACACTGAAAAATTCAAGGCATGTCCATTCTATTCTATTGCTTTGAAAACAAAAGCTCTTGACAACATATGAAAGATCATATTTCTATCTTTGTTTCTGGAGATTAGAAAAAGAGTAGTGCAACCTGGATAGCCTAAACACTTAAAGAAGTTTGGYAGAATTATAGTGCAACATTCCTGTTTTTTTATTCACTGCAGCAATTGAAGAGGTCTTTTCTTTACACTTTTATTTTCTCATTATTTTCTGCTTCTGAAATAATAATGCCTTTTTCATATTTTTCATTTTTGGGGAAGCATGTAGGGTGATGGGACCCTGYTGGAGGTGGAACCTCAAGAACTGATGCAAATTGAAATTATACACAGGCCAGTTCACAAAGAACACTGAAAATGGACTGTAGGATACAAGGACTTTAGTTTACATTTCCCAAATTTTGTGCTTTGACATTCAAACCACAACACACGCAAAACAGGATTCTGAAATCATGACTTCTTAAAGCACTGATCTGCTGATCTAATCTCAACAATTATTTTACCTTCACATAACTGCTCTGGCAGCTTCCATTGCTATCTGGAATCTGGAAGTTACTGTGGAAGTTCAACTCCAAGTGCTTGCTTTCATGTGTAATGATGGTCCATGTGCATCTGCTGTTCATGGGGAAGTTTTGAGGCCAACGAGGAGACTTGATTGTACCATTATCTGAATGAATGATTCCACCACAGCCTGGAAAAAAACAGCAACAGATGGGAGAAATGTTCACATATTTTTGGATAATGTCAGCTTTGAATGATTGGTTGCTTCTGTGGCTGCAAAAGCAAGAGAGGAAAGCTCTGATACCCACTGAAACCTCTTTTGCCCTTCTTAATTTGCCTTCTTTCACTTCCCAGCAGGGAAATAGTCACCACTCTAGAGATCTCTATTTGTGTTTCACTTTATTTTCTTCATAAGCTGATTCTCCCTGCCAGTTCAAAGCCTTTTGCAAGGTCCATCTATGTACTCCTGGTAATTTGAAGTGAATATTGCTTTGAGAGAGTGCAGGAGTCAGGAATGCATCAAGGAGGAGATCCTCCTGAGACTGTGCAGGCTCCTCCCCACACCCCACAGCATGCACATCATGATAGACAGCTGTTCAGAAAAGCACCTAGGAAAAAACACCAACCCACTGTTATATCCATTTTTCTTCTCACTCTGCAACATGCAAATATTGCAGTTCCACATGCAAATTTATTMCAGCTACACCCATTTACCCAGGGCAAAATGGTGACTTCCCCAGCCAAGGCAGCCCTGTGGATCTCAGTGGAAGTATGGGGAGGGCTGAAAAACATGCTTTTAAAAATTGCTAACAGATTCATTTATAAAGAATAGCTGGTCATGGCTCTCTGGCAGCTCATATTTTTATACATAATAAGTTTAGTTAATCTGAAACACATTTGCAGATACCATGCCAAGAATAATTTACTAGGGCTATGCAAACAGGACTAGCAACCCCGTACTGTTTCAGATACAATGGAGTGAAAGGATGAATAAAGAGAAAAAAAAAAAGTTTGTAATATACTACTTTTTCCCCTTAACTGAAAAAAATACATAATAGCTTTTCAAGGAAGATTTTATTTTTTCATTCTTCCATGTTTGAAATGGCAATTGTATTTAGAAGGATGTGAAGCCAAGTTTTGGTCACACATACAGAATGTAAACCCAGAGTTCCTCCATGAACAAACAAGAAGAAAGCTGAAGAAAGTAAACTGAAAGTAAACAGACATATACTGAAAAGAAAGCTTTCCCAAAGAGAATACTGCCTATGCACATGGCACATGTAGGCTAGTGTCTGCTCCACCATTGAATAGTGGGCTTCATTGCACCTGAAATCTCAGGAACAACAGAGAACCATTGCAAGAATCTGCTAAAGTGTATATTCATGCAAGCACAGACTATTGATATGTTTAAGAAGACACTCCATTGACTAACTGTGTGAATACAGCTACATCATTAGTGGACAGAAAGCTGATCAGGATCAGCCAGAAGTTTTCCAGCTGGAGGTGACACTAGGAAGCATATGCCAGCTCTGTACTGAGGGAGGAAGGCACAGTGATTTCTGCCCTGCTACCATCTGCCACATCTATAYTTGCCTTTAGTCCTTTAGTGACTTCCTGAAGGGCACTGCACAAATGGTGAGCTACCTTTTTTTACCCTTTGTAATCCARGAGAATTTGTAATTCAAGAGAAGGAAGGTAGCTTTGAGAAACGTARATTCAATCCTGCATGAATACCACCTTCAAAAGTCTACCAACATCGCATCACAGTGCAAGAGTTTTAGGCTGCTGTCACATGTGCTCTTTGAGAAGTTCTGTCTGTTTTGCAACTCACTTCTTAGTTTTAAGTGTTTAAACCAAATCAAACTGTGGAACAATTGTTATTCATGAAATTAAATGTCTCACAGTCCTCAACAATAGATACCAATGCTGGGAGGGTAATAGTGATGGTGTCAGTTTACAGCCATCAAGAAACTGTCAGTAGGAGGCTTGAAAAGTACAAAACAGATCCAAATTTGAATTGTGTGATTCAACACAATTAAAAAAAGCCACAATTAAAAAAGTGGCTTCTTTCAGGGATCCTGAAGATGCTGGCATGCATTTCTTTTGTTCTTTAATACAAACTTACCTAACGATTCTGCTGTCCATGTGGCATAAAAGCCATCTCCTTGACCTGAGTGATCAGAGGTAAAGATGACAACAAGCTTGTTGGAACCAGACCGAATAGTCCCAGGTGAGGTGGTTCCACAGTATTTTCCCATGACAGGAGATCCTGGAGAGCCCCCATTCAGGATCGTAACAGAATCCCAGTTACAAAGTGAATGGTGTTCAAGGTGGAAGGCTGTAAAAGTAAGCTGCAACACACAAAGGTGACATTCAGGTGCTAAATCCAGTCACTCCAGGGGAGGGTTTAGAGCAATTCCAGACAGATTCTGGGGCCATCATGGCACAATGATTTCTGGGTACACACAGAAATCTGATCTGCCCTTCATGATGCTTTCCTGCAAGCATTGATTGGAATCTTCCACTATCAGTAACAGCAGCTACTTAGCTTGAAGACAGAAGTGGAAGAAGAATGCATAGTTTCAAAACTGGCATTATTGTGACTTAACCATATTTTGACACTAAGTATGYGCTTCAAAACAGTGTTGAATATATACAGAGGTTGAACTATTTTTCTGCACTCAACGTTTCTGTTCATGAAATACAAGCAGCTAGGCAAGCAGGAGGCCTTGGATTCTTTTTCTTCCTATTACTTTGAATCAATATACTAACAGTTGCTAAAAATAATGTTAGTTTCCATCAAAACAGAAACAGTTCCATGGTTTGCTCCTGTGGGCCTGGATGCATTGCATAAACAGACTGGGCTGGACAGGCAGCTTCTGACCCTGTCTCCTTCCCACACTGATGCCATGTATCCTTGGAGGGATATGCTCACAGGTGGGATTTCCAGTTCAAACATTTAGATTATGATCCAATAGACTCCTGAATTTGTTGATGCTAAAATATTGATGCACACTAGTTACTGCCCGGCCCTATTTCCATCAGTTTGGGGCTTTTTGAACTAGTTTCAGGAGCAGGGTCTTTGTAGAAAAGTTTAGCAAATACATAGTATTTTTTCTGTACMTTTAGTGTGTCTTCATTTCCAAATGAACCTGCCTAAGACTAAATACAAATTTAACTGTAATCATTTAAATTCAGAACTTTGCCAGCAATTGAAATTGGCAGCTTATACTGGAAAAAATTAGTCTGCTTTTATTGAATGTGCTGCTACTTAGTCTTTTAAAAACAGAAATCTGCTTTCATCTGATTAAAATTAGTTCTGTTTTAAAACAGTTCGTGGATTAAACAGAAACTTTGTGTTCYACTAAAATTATTCTGTATTCCCTGAAATAAGTATATAGACAGTGGTCAGAATATCATGTAGCAGAATAATTAGGACTGTGGGTTTGCTTTTCTAAGAAATACTTTTATAGTTGTAAGCAAGGAAAACATGATAGGGAAAYTAGTGAAAGACATTACATATGAAAATCTGCAATGTGTTTTCCCAAAATTGCTTCTCAGATCTTTTTCTGACCCAAACCACTGGGTCATGGATTGGATCTGAGCTTGAAAGAATCAGTCAAATGATTCAATGAAGTAAGTTTTGCACTGTTTGGTTATAAAGGTGCTTTAATTGRTCTGTCAGGAGGTTGACTCAAGTAAGTAGCACCTCAGGCAGACTTTTAATACTTACTGGGAAATAAGAGCGACATTTCATTGTAATTTGTACCAGAAATCATATTATGTTCCACACTAACCAGTAAAACACAACTTTCTAGTGGCTTTAAATTTTCCTGTAGAGAAGAAAAACCTTCAGCCTCATGTTTATTTTCATGATATGGAGAATATCCATGAACATCTAATAAATTGAGTTATTTCAGTTTTGTAAACATAGAAAGTCGTTGTTTAAAGGAGAAGTCAGTAYTATGTTTTGAGGTCAAATTATACTAGAATCCTTCTGCTTTACAGGAAGAACAACCTAGTTTTGTTGTATTATCTTAATTCCTTTTTTTTTAGGTAAAGTCATTTGGAAGATACTTTATTCCTCCACATTTATGATTTTCCCAATTGTCTCAAATCTGTTCCCCAAAACTCAGAATGTACTTCTCACACTGTCAGCTGTGCACACAATTGTGACATTGTTACTCACAGTGATGGTTTCACCTTCAGGGGCTTCCAACAGCCAGGAGCAGCGATTCAGATTGCTGTAAGGCTCTGGGTAGTTAGGGCTTGAGATAACTCCACTTTCACCTGACTGTACACCACCACAGGCTGAACAAAAATAAAGTAACATTTCAATACATTTTCAGAACTAAGCACTGTAATCAAGTGAAGGGAAGATCATTCAGCTTGTATTAGTATTAAAATATATTTAAGWTGTACTAATAGAGATAAACATGAACAATTAATCTGGGAAAATACAAATTTTAAAATCTTTGTCACTGAACAGTGTGTAAAAAGATGCAATGACCTAGAAACTTTGCATTTATTCTGATACTTAACATAACTCTGCAAAACCTTTGCCAGCTGACATTTGCAGCTGCTTCTTCCACCTTATCTTCCATTTATTTATCTCACTCTTARGCAAACCAGCGCCATTCTTGGACCAAGGCAGTGAAGTCAGAAAGTTTATGATGTGTATGATAAGCCCCAATGCTAAATTCAGCTGTGACAGGAAGAGTAGTTGCTCCGGCACATAAATGGCAAAGTGGTRTAATTTGCACTGATATGGCTTCAAGTGGATTTCAAAATAAGTGCAAAGGTTCAAGCAGCAGAATGCATTTCAGCTCTGCTAGTACTCCAGAGACCTGTTTGAAGTAAGTCAAACTTGGCTGGTATTACCTGTTACTTCCCTATTCCCAAGAGCAACCAGCTGTTCTGAGTGTTGCACAACATTGCAAAAACCCAAATGCAGCTTGGGGAATGACAACAATGAGGCAGAAAATAAATCTGRACGTTCAAATGCTAGCACATGCTTGCTTTAGAAGGATATAAATAGTGGCAAGCACTGTGTAGTTTTTGAGGACCTCCTTGAGAGTTGATCCCACTATCAGCATTCTCWGTATCACCAAATGATTGGCAGCATTCCCCAGAAGTGCCTCAGCCAGCCAAGGCAGCAGTCTATMAAGCCATTTACCTTCAAAAGTGTAATGGGCCAAGAATCCTTTATCTTCTATGTTTGCATCACTTGCAAAGTGTACCCAGACATGGGGGGTAGCTATGACTAGTGGCAGAGATGGTATAGCCTGACCACAGAATCTGGCTATTAGCTCTCCATCAGCATCCCCTAAATAAWGAAAGAAAAAAAATTAACACTTCTTGAGTCCTGAAAGAACTACAATAACGGAATAGCACAAACATGAAAATCATTGTGTTTGGACAAAAAAATAGAGAAGAGTATATACCACACTTAGTAACTGATTATTCATTATGGATATAAGTGGAGCGTTGCAGTTCATTGCTGGGATTTAAATCCTGACAACAAGAAAGTTCTCTCCAAAGCTATACTAATGATCCTTTCAGTACCCTGGGCTCCTTTTCTCCCCTTCCTGCCATCCCGAACACTTTCATTTTGTATGTCACATCAGACATACCAAAACCTCACTGTTCTGCCCCAAAACTACAGATTTTTTGGGGCAGAGCCGTGGAATGAGATGGCCTGAGGGCCATATCACATAGRCACCTATTGAAATTTTGTCTTTGTGACATCTTCAATAAAGCCAACGGGGATTTTGAGTTTTCTACTACATAGGGRTGAGCACTATTAATGAACAAAATGTCATCACTGTATTAATAGTGGGCATCTCCTTCCCAGGGAGCTCAACATATTGTTCTCCCTATGGCAAAAACAATGCCAGCATTTGCTGAAATCCTTAAAGCCAAAAACAAAAGCATAACACAGGCCACTGTACTTGAGTGACACTGAATGTTTGCTCATATTGGTGAGTTCTTATCCATCACATTGGCAAAAGTATCAGTTTCTGTTTATTACTGATAAATTCTCAGGAGAAAGTGTAATAGCATTCCTCATGACATCCAGGCACTGCCATTCCTAAGTTCACTTTTCTAATAATAGCAGGCTGCTGGTCCTAAAAGTCTCTGCTCAAAAGCAACTCCTAACTCTGCWCAGAGTGGCAGGCAGTTCTTGTGAAGACGGCAGTAGAGCAAGAAGGACAAATTTTGGGTGTTCTTTAAAGCCTTCTCATAGTAATTCCAAGTCACAGATTGGTTAACTTCATGTTTCTATCATATACCACCATTTGAAATGTCTTGAAGCACAAGGATGAAAAGGGATATATAATAAAATACTATAATGCAAATTACTCAGAGAAATGCTACAAAATGTATTTAAAATTAGTGAGCTGCTCAGGCAGAAGATGTTAATGATAAATTGTGTTTCAGGAAAAATTAGTAATAATTACTTTTAGCATTAGCATGTGAAACACGTTTTGTTTTTTGTACATTTTATGAGGTGTTTGACTGTGTGACAGATGTCACCCAGGTTACTCAGTCTCTACAGCAGGAAAAGTGACACCAATCACTGCTTTCATWAATGGCCAGCTGGCCAGAGACCTAGACCACTGATAAACAGAAAAAGAAAACAGAAATATTATGCTGTAACATTTCATTCAAACTGAAAGGAACAGTCTGAAAGATAAAATCAAGAGTCTTCCACAACAGCCAAAAGTTAGGGGTACGTTTCACTGTAACAATATGCTCAACTGTATTACCATGTAGAGCCTACTTGGAGTTGTATGATAATTTAATAACTGAATACCTTACCCTAAGAAATTTGAAATATTAATTTTATCTATTTAGCTTAAATATTTCTCATTGAATACATGGTCAATTCTGCTTTTTAATTTTTTATTTCAGTACCATGAATTGTGTTGGATGGGTATCACAACAGAATTTTGCACACGTCAGCTTCATTTGGTGTCTCTCAGGTAATTTCCAGTTGAAGTGGACCTTTCCCTAATTATGCATCTGCTGCATCAAGAGTCTCAAACAGCAGCTGCCTGACTTTAGTGGGTTTCTGCACTATTGCATCTCAGTGCTCATTAAATGTTTCTTGTCAGCATACACAGATGAAYGAGGGCATTCTGCTTTTGACACCTGACTGTGAAATTGGAGTTCCATTCGTAGTGCTGAAAGGAACTCTACCATTTAGATGACRAAACTGAGTAGAGCAAAGCAAGACTACACTTTCTACCCTTTTCTTTGATTGTACTGCCTGGAGGTTCACGATAAGGTGAGAGTAGTGGGAATGGATGAGTAACAGAGCAGATATATTTTATTATTTCTTTCTCTGAGTTTTCTTCCTACAATTTCCCAGCTCCACTGCATACATGGGAGAGAACTGCTASGCTACAGAGCTATGCAGGCTGTGGCTTTACACAGCACAAACTGATGCTATACAACCAAAAGCTCTGGCTCAAATGAATGCAAATAAGGATGTGACAGATTCACGCTTTCAKCCTTTTCACATGTTTCAGAACGCATTTCCTGGTAAATTAAATACTGCTCTCTCTGGGACTCACAGGTACAGCCTTTCCATGAAAAAGACAGCTGCAGCCTTCATACTACACTTGGCATTAGCTGAGCGAATTTCATATGACATTTTCAGTTGCTTGCTCTTGTGGATAGTAAAAGACACTCAAATATGCAATTATTACAGGTGTATTAATCCTGTGATTTTTCTTTTTCTTTTAAATGCTTTGGTCGGTTTTTGGCGAAGGAGTCTCACARGAAATACGGGTTTCTTTCTGGAGAATCATCTTATAGAGTTAAAAAATGGGTATGAAGTGGGCATGCAGTCCAGAGTCTATGAATAATTAAAACATTCTTTACTCCATTCCAGCTGTTCCTGAAGATATTTCAGGAGCAGGGAGAGAATGGGCCGTGGACCAAATAAATTGTTTTGATGACTGCAAATCCACCTCTCAAGGAAGATGAAGTGAAATTCATATTGTCTCTTGTAAAGAGAGTCAGGTGAGAATTGCAAACAGCAAAACTATTCRTTCCCCAAAAATATCTATCCAGTTTTCCATTTTCTCCCCTGAAAGAACAGGTGACAAAATCCRTTCATCCATTGCTTTGACAGCGAAATCGCACTCCTGATCATGGATGCAACATGGAAGGCATGATGTGAACACTCTCAGATGTACAGATTCTAAAACAGCAACCCTCTGCAAATATATAGGAATGAGATTTGGGACAATCAGCTGCACAAACAGAATATTGGTAGACTTTATGCATTCTGCTGCTGAACATAACAAACCTGTTCGTAGCTCTAGGTAGTCATACTGGCAGCTCTGGTGATGTTCCAAGTGGAACTCCTCAAARGATATATAAATGGATGAATTGTAGCGGGAGGGATTTTCAATGATCCATTCACAATTCAGGTTACTTGTGTAATTTTTGATGCCATCATAACCAGGAGAAGAGAAATTCCCACCTTCATATGTCATCAGGGTACCACCACAAACTGCAGAAACAAAATACAGTTTATCTAAAAGTAGCAATAAATCTTGTATGAATTGAACCCTGTTTGTTCAAGTACGCTCATATCAGAAGGCACATGTGCTGATTAGATCAAAACCTTTTTGATCCTCTTAGTTTTTTTTATAATTTACTGCTGTGTACAGGAGAATTCTTGCTTGGCATCCTGGAATTTTTTGGCAAGTCTTTAAAAACACACAAGTAAAGGAAAGAAGAATTATATACAATATCAAATAAAATATTTCAGCAAAACTATCAATACAACAAGCATTTTTTAATATTTTGATAAAAACTCACTACAGCTTCAGTTCCTATTGCTCAGCCTTATCCCTTATCCCTTATCCCTTATTGCTCAGCCCTTATCCATTACCTAGTTCAAGAGAAAATTTTTCTGGAAGATACCCTCAAGAGCAGTACACTCATGCCATAGTAGGATATTTGGGGTGGGAGTTGGAAAATAAGTTCAAAAGACTCAAGGCTGTAGTAAGGCTCTGCCAGCTGCCTCCTCTCTGGAGGCTGAGCTTGCAAAAGTAGGTTAGCTGCACTCTTTCACAAGCTACAATAAATTAATTACTCCCCTGAGTAACAAGGAAGCACTTGAATTATTCAATTTGTCTATGGCACTATGCTTTTTGGAACTTTTCATGGATTAAGGGACCATCACTTGGGACTATCTCTTACTCAAGACTAAGTACAAAACAATAAATCTGTAGGGAGAGCAGAGACCGTGATCCATACAGAGGCACATGAAGTCCATTACTCCCAGAGATTCTCCATTCTTTCAAGTTCTTTCAGCTAATTAAACATACATATCTATTCCCATCCAGAGATGTAAGAGAAAAAAAGGTATCAGAGAATTGTTACCTGTTAGGTATTTTTTTTTAATGTGCCAGTACTGTAGCTATGAAATGACTCACCAAAGATCAATCACTGAAGTAAAAAACATACACTACCTGCGTCTTCACTGGAGCTATATGAGACACTGAAGCCTCTGTTTGCATGGGACATATCTGTCACMAAAATGACTTTCATTGTGTTTCCAGTGGATTTCACCTCAGTGCCTGGATTTACCTCTCCACAGAGCTTGGCCAGCCGGGGGGAGTATTGCCCAAGGCCATTGTAAACCTGTGGGGTCAAAACAAACTCTGATGACATCAATATACAGTCTTATGARCATCTTCTTTACCATTTAACAGTGTTTCATCTTTAATACTTATTAATATAATATTTATACATTCCATCACTTAATAATGGCAGCTACTGATCATATTAATTTAATTTCAAACCATCATCTTTGTATTCTTGCTAAAGCAAACATCAGCTTTATCAAAATCTTCTCCAACATACTGAGTGTTGACAGGCATTTTTGATTACTTCAAACATTTCCCTTTTAATAAGTTCACTAATGTCCTTCTCTCTCTCTCTTTTTCTCTCTCTCTTTCTTTCTTTCCTTTTCAAAACAGAAACTGAAATTGTTTTATTGGGAACAATACTGTGTTTTAGCTAAATATTAATATATTTCATCACTTAATAATGCCAGCTACTGATCATATTMATTTAATTTCAAACCATCATCTTTGTATTCTTGTTAAAGCCAACATCAGCTTTATCAAAATCTTCTCCAATATATTGAGTGCTGACAGGCGTTTTTGATTACTTCAAACATTTCCCTTTTTGATGATCCAGAGGTATTTTGCTGTTTCTTTCATACACYCTTTAGCCTAGGAGTTAATTTCCTTCTTTCTACTCTGCAGTGCAAGCAAGGCAGAAATGATGTTWCCCACTGAGAATTGGAATATATTAGTGTTGAAAGCATAAAAGCTGGCAGGAAAAATCTTCCTTTAAGAGATCATTAACTGATAAAAAGCCAGCTCTCAAAGGTTTGTCCAAAGCATCTGTGAAGAAAAACAAGGGAAACATCATCTACAAATCTCAAGGGATAGCTACTTCAGCCCCCCATGCTTGTGCATGGATTGGCTTCTGATCATGCTACAGTTAATTCCTGTGTTTGCCCYGCTTATCTGAACAAGTGTGAAACTAAAATTTATCTCCCGTTTCTGCAGTTTCATAGAGGAATAATATTTTTGAGGCATTTGTACATCTGACCAAGTCCAGGTCTGTATACCAGGTATGATTTTCTTTCACTAAATAACCAGAAAWCAAAAATAAAAAATGACAAAATAACCAATATCTATCTTCTTGGAGATACAAAAGTAGAGTTTACTGGAGTTTCCCCATCTTTAGTTCAGTGTAGCCATTTTTTGCAATCTCTGGCTTTTTCTTCTTNTTAATTGACAGTAATAAGTAACAACAGCAGTAGATACCTCCAAAATCAATAAAACCTGGAAATGACTGATGGGTTTTGTTTYCACAGAAAAGAGATATTGAAAGCTTTCAAACCCCCCAGAACTTTTCTTCATAATTGATAAAAAGACAACTCCAATGATTCTTTCGAGTCTTCCACTCTGCCTGGACCACAGTTTTAAAATTTTCATACTCTAAAACAAGGAGATGAGTTTAGATACTCTACAGAGATAACTTTCTCTTATTTATCTGCCTTCCTCAGAATAAATTATCTTAAAACCATATATTTATCTTAAAACCATATATAAAACTGTAAGTGACTTTTCAGCTTTATTACATCCATTAATGCTCCAAAGAGGAATTAGGAAGAGCAGTTTCTGACTCTGCACCCAATACTCACAGCCACATAATCTGATGAGCAGCTCCAATGGTATTCAGTTTTCATGTCATTAAAGGTCAGGGTCACACGTCGGCCTTCTTCCACTGTGATCCTCCATTCACACTTTCGGTTATGTGGGTACAGGTTGGGATAGTTGGGTGAAGTAAATGTTCCAAAAGGTGCAGTAAGGTCCCCACCACATTCTGAAATACCCAAATATTGGGACACTTATCAGAGTCAAGCATTGCTTACAGAATTATAGTAAAAAAAATCAGTGCTGCAAGAAAAAGAGATCCTGAGAGGTTGATTTGATCCTCCTATTTTTCTATCTTTGTTATGAACATCAAACTGTGCTGTGAGGAAAGAATACMGAAAGTCCTGGATATAGAGAGTGTTTTTTTTTTTCTGAAAGTTATGACAAAATTTTACCAGTTTACCCTCAATTTCCTTTTAAAACAGAGAGATATAGTTTAATGGAGTGTAGTGGAACTCCTTTTCCTCATGCTCACAGATTCTGAAGAAAATCTGATGTCTGCATCCATCTGCATTAAATTTTTGTAAATAGAATTTCTCTTCTAAGTTTGCATAACAGGATCCTAGGGGTGGAATAACAKTCTTTTGGAGTTTGTTTTCCCCTCCGTTGTTTTATTGCAGAAGAAAACATGAAGGAAGCTTTCAGCTGAATTTTTAAATCAGCTGGAAAGAATTAAGCAGGGTCAGCAGGAGATCTTTCCGGATAACTATTGCAAAGAATTTCAAAAAAAGGAAGCCATATTTTGGTAGGACAAGCATTGCATGGACATTGAAGGTGAAAGAAAAGTGTGAAGCAGGAAGAGGTCCATGTGCTCAGTGCTGTTTAGAGCAGCTCTTTGAAGTCATTGTGCTCAGAAAAAGGGGCAATGGGCACAAACYGAAACACATGAAATTTCATCTGAACATATGAAAACACATTTCACTGTGAGGGTAACTGAATACCAGAATAGGTTGATCTTTCTTTTCAAGAGGGATGTGGAAAGGGAAGATCTCTGGACTGACTATAAAAGAAAAATGTGTGGAAGAGTATGCTTCATTGTGCTACAGATGGCAACATCCATTATAGCAGGGGACTGCTTGCTTCACCAAGTTTCAGCTCAGCTAAATGGTTGCCAGAGAGCTCTATTCATACGTCCCTCCCCACCCCCACAGTTTAAATTTAAGAGTAAATATACACCACTCCAAAAACTAGTGTTCTACTATATATGCTGTAATAGTGCAATTATGGTATAAGTTGCTTCCTGAGAGTRTATTTCAGCCCTACAAATCCAACCTTCAGTACTGGAATCAAAGCGCAGTCTGAATCCTCGAGCATTGACTGATCCATCAGTGACAAACTTGACATAAGCAAAACTGTCAGAGGTGTCCACAGCATCAGGGAGAACATTACCACAGTACCTGCCCAACAAATTTCCTGCAAAAATCGCAGAGAGAAAGAGAATTCTGTATTAATATATTATTTAYATTTATATTGAAGGGTCCCTTTCCAATTTAACTGGACAGGCAGGAGTAAACTAGWAGAATCAAATTGTTTCTTGCAAATAGAATGGGTTTGTTTCCCTTATTTTGCATCAGCAAGYGAGGCAGACAGAAGCAAATTCAGCACATTGAAAAGGCTCACTTTGCACCCAAAGGGAAATGTTTTCAGGAACCTCTGGTGAGGTTTCATAGTAGTACTAGGGAGGGAAAGACAAACACYGAAATAATTCTCAAACCAGAAGCGTTGTATTCTCGGATCTCCACGAAGTCATTTGTGCACTGGGAAGAGTATTGAATATCTAGGCCTTCTAATCTGATGGTAAGATAGTGGCCCCTGGGACCCTGCAGAAACCATTCACACAGCAGGTTGTCTTGATAATGAAGGTCAGGATACCCCGTGCTTTCGATGATGCCAGTTTGTSCTATCACTGTCCCACCACAGGGAGCTGCAAAAGGAAGAATCTCGTTTAGTTTAACTGAAGGATCTCCGAGAGATGATCTTTCTCATAAACAATACTTGAAGGCAAAGCACAACTGACTTGTTCTCTAACTGTGGTAATAAAACAGGACTTGCCTTCTAATTAAAAATCTTCAATGTTTTCAATCTAATTGAAACTAGTCCTGGTTGATGGTTAGTTTTGTTTTTTTCATACCCACACTCCCCCACAGACCCCTTGCCACTGCATGCATCATTCCTTCTCTGCCACATATCTTATAATTTGAATAAACTCACAGTTTTCAACGTAATCTCTAAGTAAGTCCATATTTACCACAAAACTTTGCAAAGAAGTATCAGATAAATTATAAAGAAACAAAACTTGCTAAGTGTGGAGCTAAATTTTTTATGACAGATGAAAGCTGACTTCTGGTTTGGGTCAACAGTTATAGTTCAGGCTTCTTTTTCCTGCCATCCCTTCCTGTTCACATTCCACTCCTTGTGATGCCTTGGTGAGTGACCCCAGCACAATGTGTAAAACAAAACAAAATAAACAAAATTTTCTCTCTCTGACCACTCATTTCTCTGTGGWACCTCCAAACATAGGTTTGTAATGATGAGGCTTACAACATGTGCTTACAGGCACACAATGGTGGTTCTGTTCAGGGCCAGGAGCYRGACCTTGATTATCYTTGTGGTTCCTTTCCAAGTCAGGATATTCTATGATTCTATGAAACACTGTTCCCAGGTGGAATTTGCTGGAATTTTTTTTTTACAGTGGATTCTGTGTCTGTTAGTGACAATCTTCCCATGACAATAGCAGTTGTGTTCATACTGTCAGTTTCTTGAGTCATTAGTGCTTTTTGTCAGGATGACTTGARTCCAGCTAAGATACTGTAAATCTGTTATGGTTAAATGTAAACTGGGGCTTCATATACTAACAAATATATGTATATAAGCAAGTTTCTTCARTTTTCACATTCAGAAATATGATAGTACACTGTTTTGGCTGCAGTGTGCAATCAGCAAAATTCTGTATTAAACAATATAGTTCACTACTTTGCCTTTGAGAAATTAACAGTCCTAGATTTTCCTCTATGAGTGATACTAATGAAATGGCTGTTATTCTTTGAAGATTTTTAACATTATCAAACAAAAAAAAAAGGAGCATATTTCTGAATTTGATCAAGACCTATTTTTTCTTGAATATTTAAAGTTTGTGAGTGCTYTCTAACCCTGTTTTTGCAGCAGGAGAGCAAGTAACTTTAAAGTATTTCTTTTCCCAGATGATGAATAATGGTTCTCATTGCTCATCCCTTTTCTAGTCTATTCTTATGCTCCCCCTGTTTGTCTAGCAGCTTTGTAATTATAGATTGATTTACATTTACATAGAGAAGCTCCTAATCTGTTATTCTACTGCCAATTCTCATCTGATCTTTACATTCCCCTTCAGAACACTGCTCATGACAGCGACACTAAGTTTGCATGCTGAAAATCAAACCTTGCTACATGACTTCATCCACACTGACCTTTTTTCTACTGCTTCCTTGATAACTGGCTTCGACAAGAGATTGTCCAGTAGTTGTTGCTGCTGCTGCTAGTCTATGAACTCTTTCCTATTAATATGTCCCTAATTTTCACCTCTTGCTATGTGCAGAACATGCAGATATTTGATGCTTTAGCTCTAACACTAACTGAAAGAGGGATGTACCTGTCAGCCTACCCACAGGTCTGATCTAAGCCCTATTAAAAAAGTCTAACACTTGAGATCAAAMTGTTTAAAATCAGAGAAATGGATAAATGCAAGCATTACCAATGGAGTATTTAGCGTTAAATCCCACGCGTGTGGCACTGCTGTCAGACCTGAACCTCAGGTACATGACAGCTCCTGAGGATCTCTGTGGGCCTGGCATTGAATTTCCACACAGTTTGGCAATGAGGGGGGCACTGGAGTCAGCACCATCGCGCAGCTCTAGGTAACTGGAAGTGCAGCTGCAAGAGGAGAGAATTTTCTTTTCAATGTATGGCAGTAGTGGTTCAAAATCACATCAGTACATGCACAAAGCCATGAAGCTGTAGTGAATTAGGTTTCCATGCAGTGTGACCAGGACAGAATCAAAAAGTTTATAATCCATTACAGTTATGTACTAATTGAATCAAAAGAAGCACTAGAAACATTGAGAAARATTCATCTAAAACTCAGACTATGATCAGATCAGATCTGACAGGAGCAAATTCTGGGTAGGGATACAAACAGCGCTGGCAAAGCAGTTGTGACTATCTCTAATACATTTTTCTGGMAGGATTCAGATTCAGCAGATATTCCCTATTCAGTCTCACTGATGAGTGTTGGATTAAGGGACAACAAGAAAACAGATTAAGGGAATARAAATTTGAATCTGGGGTCTGATTAGATGGGCCTATAAAGACCCAAAATATCTTAACTATGAGTTTTGTCTTCAGAATGCAGTGTCCTGGGAAGCCAGAAAGGACAYCTTTGGGATTCTCCATCCTTCACTATTTTTTCTGGATGTGGTTTCACAGGTGATGCTCACTTTTGCCTTACAGTGGTCCAGCCTCTAATCAATGAAGTTATATCAGCTGGGAAATAGCCTGGCTTTATGCTTCAGGCACGGTGTGCAAAATGTGTAGACCCATTGCAAACCAGCCAGGCAATGGAGGAGGGAGGCAAAGTGTCATGGTATCGATCCATTGACTTTAAAAGCACCTGAGATTCCAAATGACCAAAAACTTGAATATGAAAGGACTAAAGGGCACAGATCTTACAGAAAGCATCTTTCTACCATGGATGTTTCCACTTTTTCTGTCATACTAATTTCTGTTACGCATTGCAAAGTCTCAGGAATGTAAACCAGTGGCCTGATAGCTTCAGTGATYGCTCAAAAATTTCTTAACTACATTTGATTTTAAATCTGGAAGTGTTCTCTGAGAGGAATTAGAGAAAGTAATAGAGAAAGACAAATCAGAATGGAGTCTCTGAAGAAACATAGGCAAAATAATGTGGATGTATACTTTGGTGAAGGTTCAATGTAAAACTGATCTTCGAATTGCAGCATYACTGCATGTCCATTGGGAGCAGTTACGGTCCAGACACAGTCAGCATGCGGAGGGTAATTGCTCGGATAGTTGGGGGAAGATGTATATCCACTGGGGTTGAAATCATTGATATAAATGTTCCCTCCACAGGCTGGGAAACAAAAGATTGCAAATGAAAAACAACACCGAAAGGAAATGGGTGAGGCATCAAAAATACGACTTATCACTATATTCCAACAGAGTTTCCTTTTGATGTCATATAGTTACATCAAAAACAAATGCATTCTAATGCTTACTGCAGGAAAACATTTTAATGCAGCMGAATCCTATATTCCTGTGCTCCTGCTTACCTAGCCCTCCTAATTTTCAAATTATCAGGGCCTTGAATTAATCTATTACTTTTTCCTTCAATTGCTTCTGAAACAAGTAGTAAATACATTTCTTGCCTTGCTCCTATCCCAATTCCCAAGAGCTAGAAATTCCAGAAGTAGACCTATCAATATTTTTGCAAATCATTCCCAGCTTATACTTTACAAAAACTGAAATGTCTGTTTGAGATAAAAATGAATTTGTGAGGAATGTCAGTCAGAGTAAACAGGAGGATTTGTTCAGGTCCTTTATCTGACAAAAATACCTTTGTTTTGACCAGAACCATTCTGTCCAAAACACCCTCTCTATGTTCTAGCAATACTGCTTTAACACAGGACATTACTCAACTTCCATAAATTAAAGTGGTAGAAATGCTATTGTACATCTTCACCTATTTCCCTTATGAATCCTCTAAAATAATTATAAGAAAAATTCTGTGGGGCAGCAGGGAAAATGGGCAGAAATTAAGTACTTAAAAAATTTGAGCTGATTGACAGGTTGCCACACCGTTGCACAGTAAGTCTTCAGGTGTGCCAAGCGGTGCATGTTATGAACACAGTGGGATAACAGCAAATGCCAAGTTCATGATTTATTGCTGGGACCCAGGTCTCATTTTGTTCATTCTTTAAAAAAAGTAGGCTTTGACAATTAATGTTGTTATTTTCTCAGCTGGGAGAAAAACTTGTAAGAAATGTTGCCACCTTCTAGACAATCTACCCTGAAAAAWTCCTAACTTCATTTAGCACTTGCACTGGGTACTATATATTCAAAATAATATTCTTGCTCCCAGGCTTTTTCCTTTCCTGCATGAATTTTTAACATCTCTTCCTAACTATAGATACTACTTCCCTACTAAAGGGGCTCCCCTTTTATTTTTCTTTTTTCTTTAATATCTCCAGGTTCTGTGACCTGAACTTGACTCTCTTTACAAAGGAGAAATCTGAGTGCCAGATCAGAAGTAATTCAACACAGAATATTTTTGCAGACATCTGATTTTACCAGGGTTGGCACTTATAAAAAAAAATATCCTTTAGGAGGACAAACTCTCAAATTATGTATGTATGAGTTGCAGAATTGAAGTTTATTGCCTAGACTTACCTAGACTCTTAGCCTCATATGTCAGTTTGAATCCTTGGCCCTCATTCCTGCTGTCAGAAGTGAAGTGGACAAAGAGTTGATTGTCTGTGGTGTACATGGTAGAGATGGGGCTGCTTCCACAAAACCGKCCATTCCCTCTTCCAGACACCAAAGGTGGGGCAGAATTATCTAACCCATTCTTTAGCTAAAACAGAAATTGCTAATGTTACTCAAGCAAACAGCCTTGGAATGTAAATTCTGAGCMTACACTATGTTAATGTTTCCTGCCACAGGGGAAATTAATAACCTAGTGATTAGTTAATGCATATTAATAAATGAGAGAGAGAATGAGATAGAGAGAAATAGCATCTTTAACATTTCTCTTTGGTGTTTCCACCCTGTGACATCCTGGGCTGCTTTACTGACACCAAAATCTGTAAGATTCRGCAGCTTTAATAGCTTTGAGGATTTGGTGACCCAGTCAGTAACCTCACCTCAACATAATCTCCAAGGCTGCAGGAAGTATCCTCACTCTTAACCTGGAAAGGCTGCTCAAAACGAACAGCAATGATAAATCCAGTGGTTACCACTACGTGCCAGGAACAATTCAGATTAGGAGAATAGTCTTGAGGGTAGTTGGGGGATGTTATCACACCYCTGTTTRTATGCAAATAGCCTCCACAGCCTGAAAAAAAAAGTTAGAAGTTGAAGCAAAGTGAAAAATATTAGTGTCAAGTATTCATCTATCCATTTAGAGACAAACCGTTATTGTAAAAGATGTGAAAAAAACAAATGTTGAAATGAGTTTATGAAGAGCTGAGGGGCATAGAGCAGTGCACATGATGAATGATCTCCCCAAATACAAGCTAACAGATTGCAAGATGACACACACTATAATTCCTGACAATGAAACTRTTCTCAGACCTAGCAGATGAATAAGCAGGCAGCCATGTCAACGACACCCATGGCATGAGCTTATCATTACAMTGTCTGAGGACATTTCTTCTAGCCATGGACCAAATCACTGCCATCTACTTCAGCTGACAGTCAGAAAAACTTTCCCTGATTGTCACTATTGTCCTAAAACCTTCCTTGGTGCCTTCCTTGGTGCCTCAGTCCTTTCAGGAATCTCTTACCATTTCTGAGTGCATGTGGACTGTAACTGGAAATTGCTGACTTTCCTGCTAGAATTTATACAGCTTTCTGCATTTATCTCTTTATGCTCTGAGTCATTTCTTTCCCTCTCTTAGCTGAGCATTCTTTCACCCTTCAGCTGAGTTGTTACAAACTTAGGCATATGCTTTTCTTCCTTCTGAAAAGTGACTGGTCTGGTTGAATCATGCTTTGTTGCACTGTATTGCTGGGAAAATAGGGAATTTTACCTTTGTAAAATTGTAGCAGCATACAATTATTAATGCATATTGATGAAGTGTGAATAATTAGATGTGTGTATGATTAATTAGACTGTAGAAAGCTGTTAACAATGCCAGAGTCTGTTACCCCATTTTTAGCAGCAAGGCAGACATTTATCTGGGAAAGAAGAGAAACAAGTCTTACTTTTGTGATAAGAGGCATTAAAGCCAGCTCCAGTGACACTTGCATCTGACGTRAAGTGGATAAACATTGCATCTCCAGTTGATCTTATTGGCCCAGGAGGTTCTCGTCCACAGAGAGTAGCCAGTATTGGGGAAAAACTATTGTCTCCTGAGATGAAAAGAACACCAAAGAGTTAAAACTAAATCAGTCCACCTCTGCCTGTTTGTTACTGCAGCTCCCACTTTCAGGAAGGTGCTTTTCATGACCTTTAACTCCTTACAGATTTAGAAATATATTTATAGATTACCAAATATTTTGCTAGACTTTGATAATTTTATTTTAACTAGCGAATGTCTCAGAATAGAGGAAGAGTACTGTTTTAGGGAATGTTCCCMTTGCTGTCTAGATTGCTTAAGTTCAGTGGATTCAAGGTATTTGGACCTTGRATCTCTGCTGCATCCTGACAGGGTAGGGCAAGATTGGCTCCTCACCATCTTTGATCATAAGTTTGTCATAGTTGCATGAACTGTGAGATTCTATGTCTARTGACAGGATATTGAATTCCACAGTGGATCCAGGAGCTCTGATAAGCCAYATACAGTCTGCAAGATTTCCATAATTCATTGGCCAGCCCGGTGAGAAGAGGAATGAAGGTGTTTCTKCAGTTGTTACAGCCCCTCCACATGCACCTGTCATGGACAAGAAGACAAAAAAAAGAAGCATCCTCTTTCTAAACCAAATACTCCTCCAATGTAATATAAGATGACATATAAATTAAGCACAATGAGGGCACAGTGATGAATGTATGTAGTTACAGTAATGCAGGAATTCTACAACTTCAGYTTGGATTGGGAGTATAAAACTTGAAAATCCTCCTCTGTAAGCATGTTCCTSTGCCACCTGGTTCAGCAATGATGTGACCTATTTTACCATGAGGAATATTTAGCAAAAGACCTAAGAGCATCTACCACAGTTCAACATAAGTTACTGTGCTGGTTTCATATCACAATAGCCAATGATTTCTAATGGCTTTTCAAGAGGAAAATAATTTCCATTAAAGCATATCAAATGTTTAGATTTAATTAAATAACTGTGTAAAGAATAATGATCCTCTAGGAACATGCTTGTTTTCAGAATACTGTAAATTAGTATATCTAAGAGTCCCTAGAAATTGTTTTAAAAAGCTAATAAAATGTTTCACTAAAATGTCACTGTAGGTTTTCCCTCAATAATACCTAGAGCTTTCTCTAGKGGGGAAATGGGTTTGGAGTTATTTAAGTAGAATGTATCACTGGCTGTATCACTTGTCACTGTGCAAGCCACTGAAAACCTACCTCTAGCAATGGTCTGTGYAACAGCAGAAGCATCCTCTGCATGCCACTCCAAAAGAAAGCCTTTTCCAGTCGCAGCTGAATCTGACTGGAACTGGATTGTCATTGAACTGCCAGTGGATGCAAAAGAAGCAGGGTCTGCACCACARTATGTTGCAATAAGACGAGAATGAACAGTGGGCCCATCATACACCTGCAGAGAGAAGAACAGTGCTGTTCCTCACACAGCCAGATTTTCATCYGCCCCATACTTGGCAAATTTCCAAGGAGAAAATTACCCTCTTCAAATGAGTGAGGGATCTTTCAGCAAATCCAAGKTAGAGAGAAAATTCTCTTATAAAAAGGGAACAAAATCTCCATTCCCATTATATGCTGTTAAATGTGAAGCTTTCACAGAGGAAGGATCTGAATGGGAGCCATCAAATTCAGTTCATTCCCCACCCCTGACTGACATTCCACATTGAAAAGTCCACAGATACAATTTTGTTCCTTGATAGGGGAAAAAAAACCCCTCATATGCAGGGAAAAGAAAAGGAATTGCTTTCTTTTTTTCCTTTCTCCCTCCCCTCCCCATCTCCACACTGAGGAACATAAATRTTTTGAATTCTTTCAGATAAATATGCAGAAATATTATTTTCATTATATGTATTTATGAACCAAAATCTTGGCTGGTTCCAAGATGCTTCTCCTTTGCCACCTTTCAAACCTATTTTGTTCTTGTCATCTACCACCCAGTRAAAATGTCCAGTAGAGAAAGCTAGRAAATATTAAATAAACATTAGCATTACATTAATGATCTAATCCTTGAGTCARGTTAAAGGTCAGGCTGATTTACACTCACTAAATGTCTAGGTGGCTTAAGAAACTCATTTTGCTTTCAGAGGGACAAAGAAAGGCAGGCTGACTGAGGAGAAAAAAATGCTGTTAATATATGGCATGAGATGAAAGAAAAAGTTGTATTTCCTTTTTGAACTAATATYACATTTGACTATCAGTAAATTAATAATGAACTGAAAATACTAAACTAGTATTAACTTTCTCAAAAAGAAAAAAAGAGATTTGATGAATTAACTGCTTTTAAAAAAGCAAGAAGAGATTTACCTTGTTTAAGTGGTTATGYTTAGCTAAGTTCAGAAAGAAGTTGTTTCCTCTATCGTTCCATTTTGCTTAGCACTGTGAGTGCTGTATTGACGATGCCTCTGCTTACTGCAGGGGATTTGGACCARAWGACYTATAAAAGATCCTTTCCAACTCCAAACTGTTCCATTATTCTGTTTTTAACCTGGCTAGACTGTATTACAGGGGTGCAGAAAAACAATTGAACTGGAAAAAAGAGGCACCTTTCTACTTCCAGCAGCAAAATTACTRATGCAAAGAGCAAAGAAGGTGCAAGTAAAGAATTGTTCCTTGTAGGATTTTAAAATAACTTTATTCTTAGAAGCACTGAGATGTTATTATTGCTGTTGTCCTTAACTGAACCAGTACAGAGCAAATTTCAGTCTGCTATCAGACTTGAAATTCTTKAATACTAATATTCAGGATTGTACCATTGCAGACTCTTTTTAGTAAACTACAAACTTACAGATTGGAAATATCTGTTAGGAAACCAAAGAGTATATAACTCTTCCTATAACTAATAATTATTGAAAAGACAACATAGCAAAAACAATAAGCCACACCAGATTCTCAGAAATTCCTCCCATTACTCTTGTAGGTTTCTCTATTCATRCATTGTACTAAAGTCAATTGAAATAACTTATCAGAATGAAATCACCTTTAGACTGTCATACTGGCAGCTGTGATGGTTTTCGATATCCATCTGCAGGATTTGGCCATGGATAACTTGGGAAGCATTAACGCTTATCCGCCACTGGTAATTGGAATTGTGSGGGTAATTTCTGGGCCACTGTGGTGAAGCTATTTGTCCTCTGTCTCCCACAATGTCATTTCCATACACTGAAAAACAAGGAAGAGACAACTAATGCCTGTAATTCACATAAAGTAAAAGAAACACTGGAGCCCATCTGACTTAATGGACTTGGTACTAGACAGTGCTGAAAGGCTGTAAGACACGTCTCAGACAGTCCTRAGATGCACATCTGATTATTTCCCTGTTTTGAGGGGTGCAGTGTTCCCTTTTCTGCAGGGAAAGGGAGAAAACRAAGAAAATTACGTATTTGAGCCATGTGGGTCTACATGCAGGAGAGGAGGGAAGACAGCACATCTAAACTGCTCCCTGACTCTGACTACTTTATGTACATTTCTACCCAAAATAATTAATTTTTTTTTTAAATGTCTTCATGTGTTCTGATAAAAAATGGTTCTGACTTCACTGAGGTTTGAACTATTAATAATGCATTTTGAAAAYGAGTCTTCAAAATCTGAAAAAAAAGAAAATTATTAGAAGTTTAGCTTGCATAATCAGAATGGCTGTGAATGTTTAGCTTCAGCAGTCTGTTCATGCAGCAAGTCAGACTAATGTTGCCAGTGGTTGAAATTTTGGATCCATAAATCAGTATAGTTTCCYTTTTTTCTAATTCTACTCCCTGGTTGATGGCATCTAGTTCCAAACCAGAAGATGGACACTCTCATTCCCAAAAAGGAAAATGGAAAGCTGGAAAACAAATGCTTTAGAGCATGTTTTAGAGTATATCCCTTTACATTCAGCAGATATTTTACAAAATATTTTTCAGTGAATTTACAGCMTTTTTGACATCAGCAAATATTTTCTAATAGAGTTTGCAGGGTCAAACAATCTCTTGTACTATCAAAGAACAATAGTTTTCAACCAAATTACATCTACTTACAGTGGGAGAAGGTGGCTCTGAAGCCAACATTTGTGCCTGAACTATCCGAGACAAATTTGACCCACAGGATATGTCCAACAGTTGATGTATAATTTGAAGGCAAGGAGCTCCCACAGAACCGTCTTGCCAGMGTGCCTGTATCATTCCCTTCACGAATCTCCACGTAATCTTTGGTGCAGCCTCTACTATTTTCCAGCTGAAATGCTCTGTTTCAATAGGAGTAGAAGAGTGTTAGCATGTAGGACCAGCACTTACTTCAGAGTGTGACCTGCCAGGCCACTGATCCTACTGTAGCTGGTGTCCTACTCCAAGAGTCAAGAACAGGAAAGAACAAAACCCTAATCACCCGCCAAGGCCACAATACAGGGCTCTCTCTTTCCAGCCCCTTATATTACAACAGAGTTTCAGTGTGCAGAGTTATGCATTTTGAAGTGTTCTCAAACCCTTGCAAAATTTCTTGATTCTCCAAGAACAACCATGAAATACAGAAAGCCCTAAAATACATAATCCAGATTTTTAATGTAAATCCAGTGAGTATTGGGTGCAGAGAATATTTTAGGYCCTTCATATGTGTTTATTTCAGCACACTCTGTGGTGAGAAAACAATTACTGATTAAGTTTACTTAACACCTCAGACCTCAGAAATCCCTTAGCAGTTTCTCCAGAAATATAAAATATTGCTGTTTCTCTGGCATCTCTGATTTTCATATATCTAGGTGTGCAAAATAATAACACRGATTGTTATTAACTCTTCTATACATCATTTTACCATAGAAAATGAATGAGATGTAGTAATCAAATTATAAATTCTTAATTATTGCATCAAGCTAAATGCTAAATATATTCTAAAAGTCATTATCTGTTATTCTAAGTGAAATGCTCTTATTCAATCTAAGATGCTTTTCAGAATATAAAGCATGAATATAAGCAAAGATTCCAGCAAGTGCCTCTTGTAGCCAATGCCTTAAATATTTGTGCTTTCTATAACAGCTTCTCCGTTTCAGACTTGAATATAGCCATATGTGTTTAGCAAACCACACCGTGAAATGGTTCCAACCACTCATCTGGATATACTTCAGAACAGTTTAAAGCCAATCCTTACATTGCAAGACAGACCTTCCAGTTCAGACTGAGATGAAGAAAATTAATATCTTGTGCCAASAGAACTTTATAACCCCCTAATATTAAATGAAATAAAAAAAAATAGTGCTTTCTAACACAATTACTCCATGCAGTCCAGTATTTTCAGCTTGTCTTTCAGGTATGTGTAACTAAAGGAAAAGAGTTTACATCTACCCAGTGACACTTTATATAAGTGAATGTATGTTCTGCTGAAGGTTTCTGATTCACACTACGATTTTGGTTTGTTTCTGAAAAGTTATTGCTTATTTTGTAGCATTTTGAAAAATGTTTTCAGGCTTTTGGAAAACATATTGGAAAATGTTTTCAGGCTGTAGTACTTYTTTTCTGCTTCAGTGAGTAGAGGATGAATAGAATGTCCTTTTTATTTCATTAGTGAATTAGCACATGTCTAACAAATTGTGCCTTATGCAGTCAGTGTGGTACCCCAAAAAAAAAATCCTTTTGTTCAGATTAACTGGAAATRCAGGTTTCAGAGTTAGTTTTCTTTTCCTGCTCATTCTTGGTAAGCTTTGCTAAAGGTCAGTGCTCCATTTCTTGGCAGCAGTCAGTTTGATGCCCGGAAACAGAGTGGCTCAGAAATCTACCTCATGGGTAAAGAACGACCTAACGGCCCTGGTAAAGGACTCCACATTATTCTCCCTGTGACTTCCCTGTCAGAAGTGTTCAGAGGAAAGTCAGTTTGTTGAAGAGAAAACAAAATATTCTGATTCCTGTTGTACCTCCTCTGCTTTAACTGTTGGAGAAATTTTGAAAAGTTTAATATCCATTTTGGAATCTCGGAATATAATCAGAATGTTTTGGGTTGGAAGGGACCTTAAAGATCAAGTAGTTCCAAACCTCCTGCCATGGACAGGAACACCTTCCAGTAGACCAGACCACCTAGAGCCCCACCCAATCTGGTCTTGAGCACTGCCAGGTTTGGGGCATCAGCAACTTCTCTGGGCAACCTGTTCCAGTGCCTCACCACTCTCACAGGGAACAACTTCTTTCTAACATCCAATCTAAACCTGGCCCTTTTCAGTTTGCAGCTATTGCCCCTTGTCCTATYACTATGGTTCCTGATGAAGAACCCCTCTCCAGCTACTCTGTAGGCCCCCTTCAGATACTGGAAGGCTGCTAAGAGGTCTCCACCCAGCCTTCTCTTCCCCACCCTGAATGGCCCAAACTTTCTCCGTACGTCTTCACAAGGGAGGTGCTCCAGTCCCCTTTTCAACTTCATGGCTTCCATGTCTTTCTTACATTGGGTGCAACACAACCAGATGAAGTGTTGCAGGTGGGGTCTCACAAGAGCGGAGCAGAAGGGCAGAATCCMTGCCCTCGACTTGCTGCCACACTTCCTTTGGATGCAGCCCAGGACTCCTTTGGCTTTCTGGGCTGTGAGTGCACATTGCTGGCTAATGGTGAGCTTTCCAGCAACCATCRTACACAAGTCTTTCTCTATAGGGTTGTTCTCAATCACTTCTCTGCCCAACCTGTGGGTGTATCTGGGATTGTCCCAATCCACTACAGGACCTGGCACTTGACTCTGTTGAACTTCATGAGGTTTGCATCAGCCCATCTCTCAAGTGTGTCAAGATCCCTCTGGAGGCATAATCCTACAGTCTGTGGAGTATCTAGGCCTTTTATATTAATCATCTAAATAACGAACACTGAAATGAATCTTTACATTGCAGGAACTTCCCTTGTAAAGAAAAGGCAGTGATAYTAAATTTCCTCTACTTGTTTATAAATGGGTGAGAACAGGCTTTGTCAGCACCCCATGCTGCTTAAATAATAAACCACCTATTTAAACAATGCTGTATATGCCTTAATATAAGCAATGACTAAGACAGGGAAACACTGATTGCACACTGCCACTAACCCCTGCTGTGTTCTCTTTCCAAATTACTCTAAAAATATGTTTCAGCTTTATCATTCGGTAATTACATTTCCTAATAAACACAGAGCATCCTTCCTTCAGGTCTGTTAAAGGCTGAATMATAACCCCTGGCAAAGCATTTACATGAAGGACAGCTGCAGCCGGTTGCCAGGGGAGCTGAGGATTGTCCAGACACACTCGCTGTTGAGCGGATATGGCTCGGGATAGCCAGGGCTGTTGAAAGMTCCTCTGTCCATGTGGAAAGTACCCCCGCAGGCTGCAACAAGAAAGAGACAGCAGAGGCTTGGAAAAGATGGCATAAAAAAACCCAACAAAATAGCTTGACAGAGCCAGAGCATCTGCTAATTAAGAAAGCATTTCTCCTGTCTCYTTTTTCTTTAACTTGTTGATATACTTGCTGAGACCTTGCCCAAAAAGAAAAAGGGCAACTGCAGGGATTAAAAAATCGAAAGGCAGAGAGAAAAAGAGGTAAAGGATCTATTCTTTTCCTTAGAAATCACAGGCATAAGGAACTAGCACCCGTTATATGTACTTACATGATGACGATGCAGCATAGGTGGCATGGAAGCCCCTGGCAGTAATGTTGCTGTTGGAGATGAAGTTCACCACCAAGGCATTACCAAAAGAAGTGATAGGATGTGGTAGAGCAGTGCCACAGTAACGGCCTGAAAGAGAGTGAGCCAGAGAGGGAAAAAAGGAGTGTTCAGCATGTAATTAGTACTGCTAATTTAATATTTATTTAGAGTTAATGCCTGACAACAAGCAGGAGTAACATTTGTTGCTTACAATTGCAGTTGTCAATTCATCTGCATAAAAATGAAATACTACATTTCATTCGCACAAAATTCAACTCAGATGGCATTTTTTTTTAATGGGAAAAGGACCTCCTGCACTCCAGATACCCTTGTCACTGGCTACTCTGTCACTGAGTTCCCTCAAGGAAAATGAAAATAAAGAGAAATTATGGCCTAATTAGAAATAAACCCCAACCAAACCTATTAAAGATATCTGACAGCAGTTTCCATTTCATTTGATTGGTTTCTGATGGAAAAAAAAAAAAAAACCAATGAAAAATAACATACCAGTTCTCCTGCACTGGAGTGTAACATGGGGATTAGGAATATGAATCATGATCTAGCAAAAAGGTATCTGACAGCAAAAAGAAAGATAGCAGCCAGTATCACAGAATCATGGAATACTTTGGGTTGGACAGAACCTTTAAATGTTATCTAGTCCAACTTCTCTGCAATGAACAAGGACATCTTAAACTAGATGAAGTTGCTCAAAACCTCATCCAGCCTGACCTTGAATGTTTCCAGGGCATCTACCAACTCTCTGGGCAACTTGTTGCAGCGCTTCACCACCCTCATTGTAAAAAAAATTCTTCCTTATATCTAATCTAAATCAAACTTCTTTTATCTTATAACCATGATACCTTGTTCAATAACAATAGGCCCTTCTAAAATGTTTTTYTCAATCTTTCTTAGATGTCCTTGTTAAGAACTGAAAAGTCGTTTTGCTAAATGAAAGACAAGGACGTGAGACCAAAAAATGAATTCTGCTCTTAGTTAAACCATTTAAATAGACTGCAGCCCCAATCCCAAAAAAGAAGCATATATAAAAGCAGAGTAAGGGGGAACATAATAAGACAGAGGTATTATGGATTTTCCGGAAGGAATTTGAAGCGACCCTCGGGATGCGAGGAGAGTTAGGACCACCCTGTGGCCAGTGCTCTAAATTTTGCTGCTTCAGGTTGCTCCTGGCACTTGAAAYAGATGGTTCTGCCCAGACATGTCAGAAGAAAGCCACAGAAAACCCAGGAAAGAGCAGAAAAATCAGGCTTTCCAGAGCTTGAGGATAAATTATTTTCTGCTCTCAGAAATCTGCAGCTTTCTTACCTGTGTTTAGCAAGGACTGAACTTATTTACTGTGCTTGTATGTTATRTTTTTGCATAGTTAACTGGGAATTCAGTTTAAACTGAATTACTTGGTTCCCAAAATTGTTCAGCTGAGGAGGAAGGAAAAGGCAGCTGGAATCAACACCAAACTGCAGGTTAGCAGGAACAAGATCAGAGCCTGGGAGGACTCTGTCATTCACACTGAAGACTTGTCCTCCAGTCTCAGTTTATCCTGGAGATCTCGGTTTAACCTCAGTTTATCAAGGAGATTCTGTTGTCAAAGAAAATCAATGAAGCAGAAGGCCATGCACAGAAAACCTTCTCCTGCTTACCATGGGTGTAATTCTATATAGGAAATACACAAGGGAAAGGTACAATACCTCGAAGAGGAGCTTCATAGTTATTTCCATCCAAAATCTCCACAAAATCCGTTGTACAGTTTTGTCTGATGTTTTCAACATCAAAGTCAGTGAATGAAAGTGTGACATGGTTGACTGGCAACAAAAAAAAAAATAAAAACTTAGAAATTTCACAGAGAAATAACTACATCTAAACAAATGTTCTTTTTTTTTCTCCTGAAGTCAATCAGTCTCCATAAAGCATAACATCTGAAGTAGTTTTTACCATTATGTGCTGAATGAATTTGGTGGAAGTGCATTAACCTTTACATCTAAGGTCCTGGTAATCTCTTCACCTTTCAGTACTTTTACAATCAACATTAAAAGGACAGGATCTAACACATACACATGAATCTAAGTTTCCTTGTATCTGGACAGCTTCATTATATATTGAAAACATTAATAAATACAACATGGAATATCTACAGACATTCAGAAACAAAACTTATTGCTACACATCCATGACCTGCTGTCCCTTTGCGATCTATACCATAGATCTGCACAAATGTGAACTGCTGCTGCCCTGCTCCAGGCTTAGAAAGAGCCGCTTCTTTCATCATATTGCAACATTCCATATTCATCAATTGGACTTGTCAAAGGATCATTAACTACCCTCAGCTATACTTGTACAGAATTGGATTTTCCACACTCTTGGACTGCAGGCTATATCCTGAAAAAGAGGATTTCTGATTCAGGGTATTTTTGACACCCATACTGCTCTTGCTTTTCTGATGTAAACAAAGGTGAAGTCACAGCTGGCAGAAGAGAAGCTGTCCTTGACACTAGTCTGGGRCATGAGTTACAACTGGCATTTGAGCTCCTATGAAGTTTGAGTGGGCCAGAAAGAGTCTCATGATTTAGATGACAATTAGGTTTTCTTCCACACTGACCAAGCTGAATATGACACAAATATTTTGCTTCTCACCAGGCCCCACTTAATTGGCTCGAATGAGCTGAAAYGACAGCCATGGAGCCGGCGCTGCATGCAGCAGGGTGCCGCTGACTGCCATTCAGCTGCACACGCGTGTTCCACGCTCCTTTGTGTCCCATCTGCTCAATCAATTACAGTATCAATGCAGGTCCTCAGGATACACAGCAAAAAGGAAAAACACAGTGGGTGGCCAGAGCAGGAGGTRTGTTGGTTTTCTCAGTAAAAGCAGAGCAGGAACTCTGCTGGGGCCTGCCATTGGTTAAATTTATGGGATRTGGGTGTGCAATGCCATGTATGTCTGTGTCTGCAGTGGCATAAAACCACGTGTAGCTCTAACACGTGGCGTGGAGTGGTCCTGCTGGTAAGTGGAGGAAATCACTGCTTCTTATATAGCATTTTTATGGTCTCTCATACTCACGCAATTCAAGAGACACCAGTGATGTACGAGTTTTCAACATGAATCCAGGAAAAGTTTGTTTTTAAAAATAAATGTTGTACTGGTGAGGAACAGGTTTGATGATATTCTTGGACATCTTACTTGTATAAGTAACTATGCTAAAAAAACGTACTRCTTATCTCCTGATTTGTTTTGATGTTTTCTTGGCAAATTGATATTTGTTTTCTAAATCAGCAAAATAAACTTATAAATGGGATTGAAACATTCTATGATTTTAACAACAGTGGCTCAATATAAGATGTATAACTGAAGTAGAATAGTTGCTATTTAAAATTAGGATATCAGGACACTATTATAGGATTTAACACATAGTTTTTAGGAATCTTATACACTGTAAAGGTATTAATGGGTATTAAAGGTAGTACTAGTATCTGATGGAAATGATTTTGTGTTTTAAGATCAATCCTAAATATACATAAAATTATGAATAGCTTAGAGTGTATCTATGCACATAAGACAGTTTATTTGTATATTTTTGTATTTGAAGTTGAAATTTCTGTGTAGCTTTTCTCATTATTCAATCTATTTTTTTAAGTTAACAGCATAGATTTCAAGTAACACAACTCTATCTTGAAAACTCTAGACCAAAGGTCAGCTAAATACAAGTGTTTTAATTATAAGTAAACCCTTAGATTTTCTCACTAATGAATACAATTTCACATAGTATTCAACACCTCATTTATAATTGTAACACTTGAGTTCACAGTAAATTGGTTAAGATGACAAAGTAGTAAGTTGTTTTCCTCACTAGGCACCAAATCTTTTACAGTGAAATCTGACTTGTGACAGATTGGGAGAGCCACACTCTCTAACTACCAGGATGCAGAACTTCCTAAAGAAATAAAGGAGGAATTTTGCATTGTTATCACAGAAAAGAAGATGAGGATGTTAGTCATCCCAGCTAACTATAAAAGATGTTTTTACTTACATGGTTCCTGAGCCTGAATAATCCAGCTGCAATTCTGATTGTTTGGGTATTTGGCAGGATACAGAGGAGAGGAAATTGCTGCCCCAACTGAGTCTGACTCTATGAAACTTCCACATGCTTTAGAATGAAACACATATGGATACATACATGAATATACAAATCACCTTTCTTAGATTCTGTTGTGAAATGAATGCATAAAATTCAACATGGTACATCAGTGTGAAATGAGGTCAAAATTCTCAATAGATTTTTATCAGAAGAGACTTAAGGATTACTTCCCAGCACATAGTGCATTTTCTTCATCTCAATCCACAAACCATGCTGCACCTGGCTGACCATCTGAGAGAAGCCATAGTGACTCTAGACCTGAGAGTTTTAATCTCCTCATAGCCCAGAAGRGAAATCTCAGAGCCAAAATAACTTTCAGAGTAGTGCAATACACCCATTTCTCTGGTCATTTGTCTACATTGGCAACTAAGAAGACAAAAATACTGAGTGACGCTCCACAACTTTCCAGAACCCAGGGCTGGCACCACACTGCATTGACAGGAGTCATTGACAGGAGTGAGCTGTGTCAGCAAAACTGCAGTTGTGTGAGGTGTTGCACATATGCAAGAGCTTGGCTGACTGCAGAACTTTGGCTGACCGTGCTGAGTGCTGCCTCATCTCCAGGCTCAGTGGCTGCTCATAAACTCCCCAGGTCAGAGTTTAACACACACCTGCTTTAAACTGCAGGGTGAGGAGGTATGCATCAAAAAGTGAGATTCATTTATTGTGTTGTGCTGCCTAAAATATCAAACAAAAGATGGGACTTGGCTGAGTTTTCTCACGAAGAGGGAAGCTGGGTTGCTAACATCYTAGGCAGGGAGCACTCACTCACCAGACACGGTTAGTGCAGTAYTGAATCCAGTAGATGTGTTCTGGGAAAGCTGAACAGATTAGGCTCTCATAGCTGTTAGCCAGAAATGCCTAATTAGGTATCTAACTAGTAACTTAATAACTAGGGTTTCTGAGATTTTTATTGATATAAAATCCTCCTTTTCTCTCTAACATTTTTCACAATATTTTCAAAGAAAGAAACATTTCTGGGAAAAGTACTAATTTATAGTGAAAAGAATCCTGAGAGGAAAATGAGATAAACTGATTTTCTSTACAAAAATTAAATGTCTGCATCTTGGGGAAAAATGTTTCCCAAATTATTGAGAAAAAGTGAAAGCAAATCACCAGTTGTCAAATAGTATGTAATTTCATGAAAAATTCTGCSCARTTGGTGTCATTTTTCATTAAAAAGRAAACCATGTAAAAYACCAATTAGTCCTCCACAAATTGGATAGTTGATGTTTGGCAGGGTGTGCAGGCCTGAATCCATGKACTTCATCAACAGCACCACACAGGATTTTTTTATAGCTTTTCAGATTCATGCGCATGGATGGACATATAAAATGTTAKTTTGTCACTAGGTCTGTGGAAACTGCCAGTTGCACATTTTTCTCAGGACAATTATGGACAGCTAACYCTCTAGGGAGGAAGAATAAGAGGTAGCTGATGTGTGCTAGATACCTTGCTATAAAAAGGATGATTTCTCTTTTCCCAGTTGAAGAATCTAAGTTGATCATCAGACTTYAAATTCTTAAATCTATAATTTGGAAAAATTAATTCCTGGTAAAAATACAAACTGATATACTCCATGTGTAAAAATGACACTTCCCATTATCAGCTGTTCTAAAAGACTGTGTCTGATTAGATAAATCAGAATCAATGTGAATGATGAAATTACCCTCGGTGAAGCGAGCACTGAAGCCCCTGTGCTGGATGGTTGTATCAGAGTGCAGTCGGATGTACATCAGATTCTTGGAGGATGTGATAGGAGGAGGATTCTGTGCTCCACAGAGTGTTCTAAGAAGTGGTGCTTCATTGTTTGGACCATCAAATACCTGTTATGAAAAGATCAAATKAAGTATTTGGTTTCAATGGGAGTATTGAGAAGACTTTTATTTCATTCCCTCTCTTACGTTTCATATATTTTGATTCTGATATAGTTCTGCCGTGGGCAAACAAACTGTGCATTGCCTATTTTAAGTGGAAATTTCAAAAAAATCTGTGTATTTCAGGTTGAAGCTACTGTGACCCTTGTAACAGAAATGCCTCAAGTGAACATTTTCTTTGATTTATATTGGGTATTGAAGCAACTCTCCTTCAACAATCCAGATTTCCCCATACATTTCTTGTTTTCTCTAAATGGCTAAYGTAAGTTTTCAGGTAGCTTTCATTCAATTAAACACTATATCTTGCCTCAGTAAAGATTTCTAAACTGGCCCTAACAYGCAACTGGTGCAYCAGTGAGAGCYATGACTGGATAAAAGCTCACTAGGRTCATGYTTTTTAGATATATGTACCCAGCATCAAGGATCAAAGTCCACATATCTATGTTTTATAACAGCTTCAGAGTGCCAAATTATACACATATACATGAAATGCTATTTAAGCAGTGGGTAAAGAAGAGTAAAAAAAAATAGAGGAAGAAAGTAAAGACAGGTTTGCAAAACTTCACTTTTAATTTTACCACAAATGTTTTCCTTCTCTTTTTTCTCCCCTACAGCTGATAATTTTGTTTCCTTCCTGTTTCACAATTGGGAAAAGACAGACAGAGAAGTTAGAACCAATAAGTTCATGGCTTAAGCAACATCAAAATTTTGACAAGCRAAGCCACAGAGAAAAATGGCCACAGTCTCAGTCTCCCATTAATCCTTCTTAGCACTCCAGCAGAAGGGATTTGTTGCTGCTGTGGTTGGAGCCATGGGACAGTCTCAGAGGTGCCTGGTTTCAGAAGTGAGGAGCGCTGGAGCTCCCAGAACTGTTGCATGACCCACAGAGGAAGAGCCTTTGGACTATTGGGCTGCAACAGCAGTTGAATTCAGTTCCTGTTTTAGCAAAAATGCCCTGCCCTCCCATAGGCACATTACTTAATAAAATTTATTACTCAGCTGGAGAAAAATATGGATTAAAATACAGATAGGAGCACTTGAAGATGGAGCCAGGATGCTAAAAGCTGAGTAAGAGCCATATAAATGCTTTTTATGCAGATTAGAGACCAGTACTTTTTATTGAGATTGTCTTCTTTTACTTCAAAATGCCTCGCATTCTAGAAAGTCTGCGCAAGGCAGCAGCAATGAATCAGAAATTTTTAACTGACTATGTAACACAATGCAATGTTTCTGCATCCAGTATTCAAAGGCCTTTGAGCACACTACTGAAAAAAAAAMAATAAAAACAGCAGCTGAGAGAAAGATGACCTGTCTCAAATAAACCTCAGAGCTGAGAAACAAGGGACAAAACTCCTGCTTAATCCCCTGACATACCCTAGATAGTCAATGCTGTACTCATGAATTAAACATTTGCCTGTGGTTCTGTGAACACTAGCTAGCTGTGTGGGATCTTGCAATGGAATATTAAGTCTGCAACGCCTGTTAAGATGAGTACCTGGTAAAGACACCCAAAAACATCCATCCATTCAGTCTTTTCTTCTCTCTTGGCAGACTGCCACAATCAACCCTCTAACACACAGTGTGCAATGTTTATTCTTCCTCTGCACATATATTCTGTATATAAATCAGTTTGCCTGGAGTTAAAAACCACAAACCWTGGAATGTGGGGGGAAAAGAAGTAACTGCTAACAAAATAACCCTTAGAAATTAGGGCAGTGTCTTTCCCTAGACAGCAGTGAGAGGATTTTAACTGAATGTTTAAACTAGAGCATAAAGGGCCTGACTACAGTCCTGGTAAAATGCTGGCTTTGATGGATCTGTGTGCCTCTACCTAGCTGAGGATACGACTAAGAGAATTTCAGGCTTGAAGTTAGATCAGAAACAATATTCACACACTAGTTCAGGAAAGAGCTGTGTCTCTGGAGTTTCTTAAAGTTAAAAACATCTGAGAAATGCATTTTTGTGGCTGCATGAGTAAGGAAAATCAAYGCATCTGCTTAGTTAAAAGCTATGTTTTCAGTTACACTCTGCATAGCAGCAAATCCCTTTCCACTGTGAACGTAACTAAGTGACTCAYTGCCTTCTTCAAAAGTGTCCTGAATTTTGCACAAACACATGACAAAAATATGTCAATTCTTGTCTTCTGAGCCAAAAAAATTCCACATATTTCAAATGGCTCTCTCTTGAARGATCCTCTTTGCCAGCACCTGGAGTAAATTATGTTGTACCTCTTCTAGCTCTCAGAAGGTTGCATTACATTCCTGTGTACTACTTGTTATACTGYTATAGGGAAGAAAAATAACATTTATGTAATCAAACTCTCTGGACAGAACAAACTATTTCTCCCTCCCCTTTTCAGAACCTTGTGCTAYAAGCACTGCCCTCTGAGCCACATCATCCTCAAGTCTCCAGATAGTTGAAACTCTTGCTGACCTGTGCTCCTGGCATACCCTTGGATACATTACCASTTAACCACCGTCAAAAAATACAGTAACTAGTGCATTCACAATTTCTTTTCCCCATTTTCCTTCAAAGAAACAAATTTGTTGCGAGACACACTCTCCAGATATAAGTACACAGAGGTTAGTACACAGAGAGGAAATAAAAATTTACTCATGTATGGTGACAGTAACAAAAAACTCTTCTCAAAGATGTTACGCTTTCTACATTATATAATTGAGTTAGAATTCAGATTAGAGAAAGGCTGTACACCCTCATTTAGCTGATGAAGAGATGGTAATCTGTACTGAGAACAAATAAGAAACAAAACCGAGGCACAGAAACAAAGGACTCAACTAAATTTAGGGAGCCAAACGAATGAAAGTTGTGCTCTCTGTGCACTCCCTCCATTGGCCCTAGAGGGAGCTCAGGGCAGTTATCCCAYGATTTACCGTCATAGGCTCAGAATACATTTGGCTGAACCTAGATCTCTGCTCAGATTCACATGTAAAATCACTGAGCAAAACAGAAGAATGCACTGGGCTTTATGGAGCTGCAGCACAGCCAAGAAGCAGCAGGCACAAGTATTTTCCCTCCTCCCACTTTGCTCACATTAGACATATGCAGGGGAAAATCTTAGAGGAAAAAAATACGTTTTCATGTGTTCCCCACAGAAAGGAATTTATGGTAGAAATATTTGAAAAAAAGAAAAAAAATCTTGAGTCATAACACAGGGAAAAATGAGTGTATCTGGAAGGGGAAGGAGGAAGGAAAAGACCGTTGGTACACTTAAGGGTGGAGGGAGGCCCCAAGAGAACTCCCAGAGCAAATAAAATGCATACAGATAAGTAAAAATTAAAAAAACAGAAAGGGTGTAACTACTGTCCTACTCATACGTAGCAGTTATTCCTATATTAGGGAGAAAAAAACAGCCCACCTGCTTCCTTAGCTGCCAGTATTTTCCATTTACACAGCTTTTGGAATGCAATTCCTAAACCATTCACAGACATAACACTTTTCCAGCCACTCTCTGTCCCCTCACTCTGTTTTCCTATGTGTGAGCCATAATGCAAGTCTTGAAACAAGGTGAACACAAATCACATCTAGGTGCTGGTAACAAGAGATTCTCCTATTCTGGGCATACCAGGAGTGAAAGGAACCTCATTTAGTTTTTTCTTGCCCTGCTGGTTTCCTTACATGAGCACTCAAAAGCTCTACCTCACACACCAAAGTCTCAGAGCCCTTCATTATCTCTTGGCTTCAAACCACCACRCCTCCTCATCAATTTTCAAACCACACTCCATCTGATGGGCAGTGATTGATGTTTGCATTACATCTGAATCTCCAGTTGTGTTTGCACAGCTGGGGCTGATGGGTAACTTCCTTTTTCACTATTCCCAAAAAAACCAAAAAGCAGCAGCAAACAACAGATACACCTATAACTTTGAAGGACAAGGGATGTCACTGTGCATGGTCTGCAGACTCTGTTTATGCAAAGAGCTCGGGCACAACCATCTCCTCAGCCAACTGAGGGATGGATTCTTTTCGATGACTAAAAACTCAGTGTCCCAGCCAGCCTATAAAGGTAATAGGAGACTTGTGACTGTAGCTGCAAGGAACTCATGGAGCCAAGTACTCCACAATGTGTTTAGATAGGTGGACACACTCCATTGGCATCTGGTATTAAAAAGAAACTTATATATCAGCTCTTTTCAGAATTTAGCCCTTAGTTTGTAAATGGTCTTTTTGCATTAATACAAGTCCAACCATCTCAGATGGCCTGTGTTTCTGTCAGGAACTTTGACTTTCTACTCCTGTGCGATAGCACAGAAGATTTTTCAATGGTGCCCTGAATATAGTTAATATTTTAAATAAAAAGACATAACCATATTTCCTTATGCTTCATAAACAGAAAAAAAAAAAAAAAGGAACAGTCATTGTACAAAGACGCTTTGTGGCCAAATGAAATCTTCAGTTCTGCTCAGCAAAATGGGGACACATTTCCTTTTCTTCTGGTTCAGTACAAAACAGCTTTACGAGGCAATGTTGTTAAAACTGATGCTGCTTTCAAAAGAGTCTCAGTTCCTGCCAAATTGAGTTCTCTGTGAATGACAGTTTATCAAGGAGAGGAAAGCTGGATTTTGGGCTACAGCCACTGTGCTTTATCTGACTAGTACTGATCACACATGTCTTTGTACTGAGTGAAGAGCAATCTGACATTGAGGGTCAGGATTTCATGTCCCTGCCCCCAAAAGGCCAAGTGGAGACTTGGAGAAGTTTTCGTTGTTGTGCACTCATTGAGCAGCAATTTGAATTTCTGTGACATCAACAAAAGTTCACAAACCAATTGCAATGTGAAGCTTTAAGGAGAGCAGCGGGTCTAATGAAGCAATTAGACAGCTGAGGAACACCTGAATACACAGTGCATACATAAAGAAAAACAGTTCCCTACAATTGCCTCTGGATGCAGACTCCTCCGCTCCTGAGTGTGTAGCAGAGTGTAAGCAATCTGTTATATGTGTCAGCAGTTCACCTTATGTCTTGGAGCAAGCCGTAGTAAACTACACTATAAATGGGAAAGGGTGTCATCATAACAGTCATCTATKTATGAGATTATTTTGTAAGCATTTCACCAGACTCATTAAGGAAAATTCTGAAATTTCTTTTGTTACTTACTTGAACATTGTCATAGTTACACGAATGGTGGCTTTCAATGTCAAAATCCRTGAAATTCAGTAGGACTCTGTGACTGTGGTCAACTTGGATAACCCAAGAACAATCTGTGTTGTTATTATAAGGTTGAGGATAATTTGGAGAATGGATTTCCCCACTYGTAGCTTGGAAAATACCACCACAGCCTGAAAAAGACATAATCAGCTTTAATCACAGGCTCTTCTCTTTTATGCTTAGTGAGAATCCACCTCTGTTTTTAAACTAAGAACAACTCCTTCTTTAAATTTCCTACATTAAGCTTTTGTAAGATGTGTGCTACAGTTGTTGAAGTGTCCTGGCTGCAACAAAAAACAATGGAAATTCCTATCAGGAAAGCATATTGTTACTATTATTATTATTATTATTATTATTATTATTATTATTATTATTATTATTATTATTATAGTTGAATATGCAACAATAATGCTGTGAGTAACGTAGCCCCATGCTGGCAGTAGATGCTGCAAAGGCTGAAGCATTACTGCTGGTATTCTTCTACCCTAGATACTGGAAAAGCAATCCAAAATACTGTTCATATGAATGCCACAGACCTGGCATACTGAGAAAGCAATGACTAGGGCTAGCTGAGCATAGGGAGAGAAAACTACTTCTATACCAWGGCAGCTGGGAGCTCCTCATTGCTCATGAGCAGTGCAGCAACTGCAAACCRCAAATTTCTACTTCTCTACCCATGAAGTTGAGGGTTTCCTGAGGACACCACCCTTAAATACTTCTGGTCAGAACAGCTCTGGTGCTCATGAATATCTAAATAGCCTGGTATGATGAATCTTGTGTGGGAAGTATCAGGGCTTTCAACAGAACTAACACAAACAAACAGACCTTGATATCTTCAAAAGGGATGGAGGAGGGAGAAAGAAAGACAGTGGGATTGCTGTAGATGGAGGCAGCCTGCTGGAAGGATAAAAAACTATATTGTTATTGCATTCTGATGAGTGGGTATTTTAGAGGCTRGAGGGGGGTTGGAGTACAACAGGCAAGACGTTGTAAAGGGATGAGAAAGCTTCAGGGGRCCTAAATAGAAAAAATAAGCTGCCAGATCTCAGAAGGGGATTAATTCAAAGGACTATTGTAGACTCCTTTTATTCAAAAAAATCTTGTGCCTTTCTCATAAAACTTGTGAGAGAGAAGTATAAACCTTRACAAATTAATGAATCAGTGTGCTTAATCAAGCAAAACCGCAAAAATTAAAATATGCCTCTCGTCACTTTTCATTGCAATTATTTTCCGATAATTGGCCTTTTAATAAGAGCTCCCATGTAGAGACATRGTTGAATCTTTTAAGCATGTCTCTTCTTTTACTGATCACCAGTAAGGCTGTGAACAAATAATCACATTGAAGGTGGACGAACCTTATAGAGTTCAAGTATTTACTAATCATTCCAAATATTTTTGGAGTCCACTGATTCTTCAAGCTAAGCCATGTTCTCAGATATGTTTCCCATTACTATTTAAAACCAAAAGTATAATTCAGTGAATAAAGGACTCTGTATGGGTAAGTGGRTGGGAAGAACTGGCAGCATGCAAAACTCCTTTGCTGATTTCAGAAATGTCTTGATAAATTATGTAGAGAAGAAACCCAAACAAAATACATAAATAGGCCTGGATTTCAGCTAATTAGATGATTTTTAACTCCATGTGTATTTCAGCATCTCTTAGTGGCACCAAATTCAGTATCACCCAAATTCTCTTTTAGTTTAGTCCTGTGCTGTTTAACTACTTTAAATGCTTGCATGGCTGATCCTCAATTCTCAGCCTTCCTGAATTTCTCGTGGTATTAAGCAATATACTCACCACCTGGATTCTCTTGCCAGGAGGCATTAAAACCTTTCCCCGTCACCGCTAAATCCGTCTCGAAACGGACAACGGCTGCATTGCCAGTGGTGGAGACTCGCAGTGGGTTCTGTGCTGGTCTTGAAACACATAGCTGGGCCAGCCTAGGAGACAGGAAATCTGGGCCACCATAGACCTAGAAATGGAACAAATATTGTCACACTTTTTCACAGTGCTTTTCTGCCACACAGAGTACATGAAAACTGCTTAGTTTTTAGGAGGAAAAACCAACATCGGTAAGTATTGAAAATTATTAGACATTTTAAGATGAAAAGCAGCTGATAATTTTCTCTGCAGGTTTACTTGGTATCGGAACCACCTGTAAAAGTTTAAAATGCTAGATGATTTCAGAACAGCCTTGCATTAAATAGGGTTTTCTGTTTGGGGACTTGGACACATTTTYCTTCCCTTTCCCTCCAGAATTAGTGGCTTGTTTCTCTGGGCATGTAAATCCAGATTTTTTGCGCGCTTGTACAAACAGCTTTTTTTTGATGCAACCTGTGCTGATGTTTTGCACCACTGATATTGAGAGCCATAGTTCAACATGATTTTTAAACTGGGGTTAGATTTCATCATTCCTTCTAATAAAACAAAAACCATTGTAACTTYCTTGACTTCATGGGCAGCATAAACACACGAACTACTAGATTTGGATCAAGTAAATGGCATTTTAATAATATCCTTTGGAAGCTAGGATATATAGCATATATATTTGCTACAAAAGACTGGTTTTGTCTTGTAAGAGTAATTATTTCCTACTCAGAAGAGTGTGCCTCAGGCAGTCATAAACCAGAGAACCGCCACTCTCTTAAGCATCACAGTGGTACTGTGTACTTACAATGCATTTTCAAACCAAGTGGAGTGAATTAGCTTGCGTGCTGAAGCCTTGTTAACCTTGTTTCTCTTTTTTTCCAGAAAGGATGTAGGATTTAGTTTGAACCCATTTAAAACTGGTGGAACTGGCTCACCTTCCCTAGTCTTGCCTCTCAAAGCTGAAGAAAACACATGGGGGCAAATGCTCAGTGTGATTTCCAAATGACATGTGACTTTGCTGCCTAGAGCCCTCAATGATTGAATTTTCTTGGCTTCTTGCATGCTAATGAAATGGCACCCGATACTGACAGTCTACCACCTTCCATTAGTATGTCCCTGGTAGGACTGCAGCTGCAACAGTCASCTTGACAGTAACCTTGGATGTGAAAACTATGGAAGAGATACACCAAACAAAGAATGTGCTGCTGTCTTTCAGCAACTGAACTAGTATTAAAAATATTCTTATTCTATGAGCATATATGACGTATAAATCCTAAAACTGAAAACCAGCAAGATCTAACAAACAAAACCCCAACAACACAAAACAACAACAAAAACAACAAAATACCACTCCAAAAAACCTAAAGCAGAGAATWGAAATATAAGGCAACAAATCCCATCACAATTTTCCAACCACTAGCACCTCAAGTCCGCTCCAAAATTTTATTAGTTTGGTAAACATCAAAAAAGTCAAAAGAAGCAATCCATGAATCTGTCTCAGAAAGTATCAGTATTGTTAGAAACAGCTTTTTGTGTGTCCTGTTTCCTCTGATCACTTCTAGATGAGGGGAAACTCAATATATTTAATAAGCTCTGTYAGACACTTTTTAACCCCAGGAGAAGTTTGGGTTCTGTCCAAGCTAAATATCTGAGCAATTTTAACAAAGAGCTGAGCTAGTCCCCCCACCTCCAGGGCTAAGTGTACTGCATTGTTACATAATTTGAGTAATTGTGCGCTCACTAACTGCTCACAGGGCCTGACAGTGCTCTGATATTAGAGATATAACATGAAGAATTTGTTTTTTAACTGGGAAAAAAAATTCAGTGACTCCAGGTTAATGTGAGACCTCAGGAACTGAGGCTTGCATCCCCAGAAGCAACAAGGAATTAATTTTTCTATAAACATCACAGTCTGTTAGATGTTCAAAAGACAGTACTTTGCTTTGGTGGCTGATAACACAGGCTTAATAGCTTAAACATTTTTATTTTGACCGAGACAGCACTTTTTTGCATTCTGCAGGGAGGCTGCATGACTTGAATGGATAATGGTTCCTCTGTCCAATCGATCGTCTCAAGGCATTCAAAAGAAGTCAGTATGGATGAAATCACAGCTCAGACTCRGAATCTGTAATGAAGCTGTCACGGTCTGGGGAAGAAGCCTGTCCACTGTTTGTCCRCTGGAAGCTCAGTGCCTTCAGAAAAATCTTACTGCTCGGCTGCTTGTGAGGCCCGGTAACAGCTGCATTTGTCAGAAGTCTGTTCAAAATTTGAATTTTAAAATGTGTTTGTGGTATATTCCCTGAGTCAGAGCCACAGCATGAGATCTCGCAGGAACACATGCTCTTAATCATCTAAACCAGCCTGGGGAGGTGATGTGGCAGGGGAAACAGCAGGAGTTTCTAATGTGCATCTAACAAGGCTCATGGACCAGCCTCTCACATCATCCCTGGTGTCCCCTGGGGCTGTCTGCACACCATGGGCAAGGGAACCAAACCCTGCTCTGACACAAACCCCGCTGATTTCTGCAGCATTACCTCAGAAATTAACTTGGCCCAAGCTGAACACTTTGAATTGATCTGCTGGGAAAGAATTAAGGATGGAGAAGAAATATTGACAGAAATCTGAAGTTTGTGGGTCTCCTTTACATTGTTAACTGTTCAGCAATGGCCTTTTGCACATATTCAAAATAAAAAGCAGTCAGGGGCATGCTCTTTATAGTTAGGAGTGTATTTCTTTTMTCCTTTAGACCAGTTCAATTAACCAGATGCTTTCGTAAGGGCTGGAACAAAAACAAGCTTGAGYGTTTCCATGACAAAAAACAATAAAATATTATATTTGGCTACAAARAGAAAAACCAATAGTTACCACATGAAAAAAGAAGAGGGAAAAGRGAACGGATGGAAAGAATGAATTCAAGGGTGTGGTTCATAGTGATATGATGTCTGAACTGAAAAAAATAAAAACAAAAACATCTAGTCTGACCAGAGTACCTGATCCAGAGATAAAGTGGTATTGGATGGCATAGCAGGGCTGCAGSATACTGCCATAAAGCCCATGGTTTTATTCTGTTCTTATCATTTGCTTCTGCCCCGTTAGCTCCATTTATTGTTAACAGTCAGCATTCCACAGTTATGAGCAAAAGAAAGCTGTTTTTATGCGGTTGGTCACCCTCATGACACAGATTTTCTGGGAATAACACTGATCCCTCCTCAGATATAACTTCCAGCAAAGAGAGAGCCTGGCTTTGACAGAGAATTAAAATCGATGGTAATACGTGATGTTTCTTTGTATTTAAATGAGAAGACCAGAGCATCTAATAGGCTTGGAATTGCAATAGATTTGACAGTTTTCCTTCCCTTTCAGCCCAGAGCTACATCTTGCTGAGGCAGAATATATTTATAGTTTATAAGAATCTGGTCCATGCTAAGGAGAAGATGTTGTAATTTGTGTCTCAATTTATTCCAAGCAGACATGGTAATTTTTCTCTATGAATGTATTTTCAAGAGAARCCATTTAAAAAATGTTTCAGCTCTTTCACTGTGTCCAAAATGACATCTTCTATTTCTGTGAAACATATCTAGAAAACATCTTTAARAACAATTTAAATTTGCTTCTAAATGTTGATGAAAGGAATGGAGTTTGATGAGGAAGAAAAAAAGACAGACTGCAACAGTGTCATAAAAGAAACAGAGAAAGATTAAAGAAGAACGTGTCAAACACTTGAGACAGGGAAATAACTTGAGGATTTCACATATTAAAAAAAATAATGTAACTATTATTGCACMGTTTTGGTGAAACACACAGCAGTTCTGGGCTACTGACATAGAAAGGACAGCTTGTTTAAGAGTCACTATCAAAGGAAAGGGAAGCACTCACTGCCTTTTACAAGAACAAGTATGCTTCAGACAAAAGTGCAAGAGTGAAATATTCAAGAAACTATGGTATAAAAATAAAGTTAGCAGCAAAGGTGCTGCAATGGGAAATATTTCTTGGAATTTTCTAAATTCTCTGCCAGGTCAAAGGCATGAGGGCATTCCTAGGCAGAAGATAAATATGTATCCAGGACAGCAAGTTTTGTGATTACTGGGACATATATTTATTACAGGACAGCTTATTTCAGGTAGCAGACTTAAAGGGACAGGGAGGTACAGCAGAGTGCAGAGCTACTTTAGTACTGATTTTGACTTCCTATTAAAACTGGAAAGTTGTTTAACATGAAAGAAAGCAGAAAGTGGTAGAACTCACTAYTCAGAGATAAGGAAAAAGTGAAATCAGGAGAATAAACATGAGAAAAATCAAACTTCAAACCTCAAAGAATACTTAGATTATATTTTTGGGAGGATAATGTGAAAGATATTTGAGTGATCACTGAAATACACTGATTGATATATTGAGTGATATTTGAGTGATCACTGAAATACACTGTATCAAAAGCACATCGGGAACCTCTCTTTTAACACTCTGCAAACTTAAATGTTTGTGTGGTTTTCAGCTTTGCCATATGAAGACAAATACAGGAAAGACTGTAAGATAAGGCAGCTTCTGGAAAAGGSTAACAATGTTCTTTTCTCCCCCCCTAAATCTGAGCCATCATTTGTTCTGTGCAGACTGTGTCAATCATGCTAGGAATGAATTTCAGAACAAAAGCAAGAAAATACATACGCAGCAAGGTACGTAAAGCTCCACCAAGAACCTGCAGTTTGGCAGGGAAAGCTCTATGCTGCCAGGCAGGACCTATGATACTGCACTACAACATGAACCAATTTTCCCCAGTAAGCTGATTCATCTTAGGTTATCTGCCAGCAGATCAGGGACTGGTGTTGGCAACTGAATGAACCGAGGTCAGGAGACAAGTCACTCGGAGCATGCCAGTTCTGAGGGCAGGAAGGCAGGGGAGTTCACAGCAAGGTGAGCATCTGTGCAGATAAATTAGTATGGCTGGAAAGAAGCAAAGCAAAGCAACTAAGCTGGAAATGGCAAAGAAAGGAAAACCAAAACCTGAGGTGAATACCTCACTCAGGAACACAGAGCAGCAAACTGCAGGATCCTCTCAAACTGTCTTTTAGCAGTTAATGTCCTGCAACCCACTCAACTGGTTTAGGCCAGCTACCTWCCCAGTCAAAAAGTTCTCAAACAAATGGCTGCCAGCATCTATTCTCTTGTTGGATCATGATAGCTCCTGAGTGACCATCTGCAGATGTAGGCATTGTCCTTGGACTATTCAATAAATTGTCATCTATGGCAAATTTAGATTTGGAGGCTGTTTAATGGATTCCTCTGGGCAACAGAGGCATAACTGAAGTTTACAGGCAGATTAATTTCTATCTAGTAATTCTGGGTGCAAAGAACAATGAAGATGCAATACAACAGACATGATGCATACCCAAACCAGTCAGTACAGCTCACCTACTCACAGTCCCTGGTGTCAGCAATGTGACATACAGGCATGCTTGCCAATGTTACTGATGGAGAATTAATGGAACAACTTTCTKACACCCAGATCCTAAAGAAGTCCCAAAGTCAATAGGATACTCAAAGCACAGCATCCGTTTAGTCAAGACTTCCACTCCATTGATAAGCTAGAGAAGCCTGTTTCAGAGCCCAAAAACTGGAGTTAAGTTATATATCTCTTCTGCTCATACAAATTCTTATCTATCTAATCTGGCAACTGTATATTTAGGACCAGCTTTAGGATGTGGGTTAAGTTTCCAAGAATATTGCTGATTAGTGTGCACTAAGTACCACAGTCTGGAGAAATCAAAGCTACTAATGTGGGAATGGGCAGCAGTGCGTAGGTGTGGGTGCTGGACAGAAAGTTGTCTAACTGTATGCTGTATCACATCACAGAAGTTGAGAAGAAAAGTTGCAGCAGAGTGGTACAAGTTCTCTTAATCAATCTTTTGGGTTCATTACAAAAACATAAAATGTCATCCATGTATTAACATCAACAAAAAGTCCCAACAAGTGTACCTCCATTATTAACCTCTCCAGTGAGASCAATATAGAAAGTCTATAATTCTAAACAAGTTATTCCTGAAATTATTTCCTTTCCCTTCTTCGTGTACTAGGAGTCTRTTCAACTCTGTTAACTGAGATTGGTTACCTGACTGCTTACCAACATGAGCAAAAAGATGTCATATATAACAGTCATCCAGTCTTATGGGTCTCTTAAAGGTCAGCACGTCCTTAGAGAGTTCCTTTTCTCACTTTCCCACCACCTTAAGATGACTAGGACATTACCTCTTCTTATATTCTTTTTTCTGGGTGCAAAGATATTTCACCATTTTCATCACTCAGATTTATAAATCTCCCCCCATCCATAGAAGAACCTACACAAGGTCACAACTGAGTTATGCCGGTGGTGATCCATCGTCTTCCTTTACATCAGGAAATTATCTTCATGRTACAGCACCCTACACTGAGTCCTTTGTGAAAGGTGAATTTTGTAAGACTAAGTTTTTCAAAGCAGTTTTGTCTCTTGTTAGGAAGCATACAGTGCCTAGCATCATAATTGATGTAAGGTATACAGACACCAAAGACATAAAAGCACAAAACTATAAGAACATTGTGGCTTCTGTGACACTGCATGTTGAGCATAACTGTAACCAGAGCAGAAAAGGGAAATTGCAGTAGAATTGTTTGTTCTGCATCTGCAGTTCCTGGGATTATCTATTCCAGATAGAAATGAATATAACTTGTGTATTTTAGAGGAGTAAATCTAATGCTCTTACCTCCAAAACATCAAAGCTGCAGTTTGGGTGATATTCAATGTCGAATTCCTGAATGGTGAGTTGAATGCTGCTACCAGGCGCTGTGTGGATGTACCAGATGCATTCCCTATTGCTTGGGTATCTGCTGGGGTAGCCAGGGCTGTGAAATGATCCAGAAGGGCCAGAGAGTTCTCCTCCACAACCTGACAACACAGCAAAGCAGCCTGTCAGCAAGGATCTCTGGAAAAACTCACCAACAGCTCTGTGACAAGGACAGGCAGTAGCACCCATTTCAAAGACACTGGGATGAAGGATCTGCTCTATCACAGGGAGCCCAGGAAGAGAATGACAGGCTGGAGCTCTTTGCACTGCCTGTGCTGGAAGTACTTCATGTCCTGTTTTGGTACATTTTGTACCAAACCTCAGCATCTGCTTTGACTGCTGAACAAACTGAGATACAGCAAAAAGCGACATTTTAGATATTGGCTTATTTGTCAGTTCTAGAAAGCTGAATCAGATCCATCCTAGTTCTTACTGGTTTTAAATAATACACAAGCTAAGTTATCATGGGGAGCGCTTTTGATTGTAAAAAGGCCATTTCCCACTGCTTTAGAAATCATAAAATTAAAGACAATGCAATTTGCCTCAGCCTACTGAGCCTGATTACAAGCTGCCAAGTCACAGTGGATAAACCATCTTTCTGACACTTATTGGGTTTAATGTTCTTTTTTTTATTCAATTGTAGCTGTGCAATTGTAAGACAAGCCATGTTTGAAAAGTTATGTATTTTCTTTTCAGATAAGAAWGTATTGTCCTAACACCACTCCCCAGACCATGGGGTGACTAAGTTCTTACATAGTGTGAGCTAGAATGAAAAAAAAAAAAAGGTAGCAAAACAATGGATCAAATGTAGGCCCTCATTTAACAGCACAAAGCAGCGAACATCTGAGACTAGTTTTATCATTGCTTTATGGAGATGTGGTAAGTGTAGCACCAGCTTTCCTTTATTGAATTCCTGGGAAGATGCTATGCCTGACTCAGTCCCCARCTCTAGGCATAAGCAGGGTGGGAAGGCACAGCAGCACTCCCAGTATCAGCACAGATTTAGACCAGATACTTTCAAAGTACCTTACCTTTAGAGAAGCCAGTAGGGTGGCTATGTATCTGTCACATGCAGAAAGCAAGGGAATTCTGTGCTCAATCTGATTTTATGTGTGTGCCACTCTGCCTTCCAGCAGCATTCTTTTTGGTCTCTACATCACAAGCCCCCCAAGTGTTTAATTTAGGCACTAATCTTTTGCTTACACTCTASCTTTGTAAGTAATGCCCACACTTCATCAATCTCTTTGGCTTCATCTCCAGAGGGAAGGTTCTGTCACATAGCAAAAAATACAAACAAAAACCCTAATAACACCATCTGACAAACCATGAGCTCTATATTCCTGGAGGCAAATACTGTGGTATGTCAGAAGTGATAAATAGCATCTGTATCAGAGTCTTCATTTATAGGAGATATTTTAAAACATAAACCAAATAAACTGCCCCTTCGACCTACTCAACTAATCCACACAGACTTGTAAAACTCATCTAATCTCTATTAAATCTCAGAATAATTTGCAATTTGAACAAGGTATCCTGGCCATTCCTCTACTTAACACCCTTTTTTTCAGGAAGCTGTAGATCGAGATCTTCAATTAAGTGCAARTATTTTCCTTAACACCTTTAGTGCCAGACTTGTAGCTAAGTCCCAGCAACATTTACCATCATCTCTACCATGGGGTCTTTCAGCTTCACAGAAAACATGAATTTAGCTTTCTTGTAGTTAGCTATATGACTTCTAGGATTGCAAAATACAAACCTATGAGGAGAAAGAGCAGCAGATCTGAAAGAGTGCGACACAYACGAACCTATTTTAAGCTAAAAAAGGAAACACCTAAACACAGATATGAGGCCGTGCCAGCTCTGTAACACTGATCTCTGTTAGTCCATCACACAGTACWCACTRGAAAAGCACCTTTTAAACAGAATTCCCACTAATCCAGGTAAACCTTTACAGAGCTAACATTGACTCACAGGTGAATTGGCACACGTTCAGCAGTTCTCCTCCCCACCTTGCTGCACACAATGCAGTCAGAGATGGCTTGCCCTGCAGTCACAAAGCTACACTGTCGAGTTACTGGGCGTCTCTGGCTAGGAGCCAACCTTGCCTTCGGTCCCTACGGAGAAAAAGCACTTCCTACCCCGAGGCTGCCAGCACGGGTTAATATTAAGCCCCTGAAACTTTGATCTCCATGAACATTTCATCAGTGAGGTGGAGAGGAAGAAAGCCTCAGCGTAAACCACCACCCTTTTTTTTCCCAGAGCCAGTTTTTCGTCTAAAGAAACCAGGTCGTTGAGGTTTTACAACTGGAGAAAAAMGGTGTCGTCGTCGGGGAAGCCTTATACTAGAATTTGCAGACTTTCTTTCCCCTCAGCAGCCGGAATTACACAGACCTTAGGAGGAAAAAGCCGCTTGGCCAGCTTGGGAAACAGAAAGATTTCTCAACAAACAAGACTTGATGTCTCGGCTCCTGAGGGGGTGGGAACAGGGGGCAGGGGAGTTTCAGCAGGCGAGAACAAAGGCAATTGCTATTTATCTCAGCCCGAAGAAATCTGGGAACATTTTAAAACTTAACAGGCACTTATGACTCAGCTTCTCCTATTAAGAGTTTCCTGATAGCCACTAAAGACATGTTTTTTTTATTTAAACTCGAAATGGCTCAGAGGAGTGGAAAGCTTGTGCGCTCTTCTTTGAGGCACAGASCTTTCTTCCATGCAACCCTTGCAGGTAGCATTCAGATTACTCACACTCCCTCTCCGGAGAGGTTTATATTTCCTCTGAGCTCAATCAACATTCTCAGGAAGCACATGAGTAAGAAGGTCAAACTGTTTTTAATGTCCCATTTCTTTTCGTCCAACTAAAAATGTTCCCAGTAAAGGCTATTTTTTTTTTATTTTAATGGAGTGATTCTTAGCTGCACCAGTAAAACGGAGGTAAAGGTTAGGTCTCTGAGATTCATTTCTTATAAGTTGTTTGCAAAAATCAGAATTACTTGAGTTTATGCCTAAGCATTCACTGACTAAKAGCTGAAAAAAAGAACTCACTGATCTTTGCAAATATGTGAAATTCACACCAGTATTTTTTTGACTGACCAGCATATGCCTCTAGAAACCTCCATGTCAGAGGCAGAAGCACCATCTCTCAACTCTCTGGTCAGCTGCCAGGAAGTCTATACATGATGTTTTTGCTCTTTAAAAGGCAGAGATAAAAACCAGTTCTGTTGTGCTTTTCTGAAAATATAGATGTTGGTTTTTTTAAAAATATTTGCATAAAAACTTAACAGATTAAAACAAATATTCTAAATTTAAACTTACTTGCTGTGTTACAACAGCAAAATGAGAAAACTCAAGTAATGATAGAATAACTTTTTCAAATGCTTACAAAACCTTGATTAACAAGTTCTATGAATAAATAATTATATGAATACAAACCTTCTCCCAATGTTTGTATTTGTTTGCAAACATCAAATAAGTGATTCTATTCAAATAAATGGAATTTGTGCTATTTATAGCAACAAAGTAAAAAAAAAAATGTGGTCTTTAGGGAGAAATAAAAATGCAGAAGCAGAACCTATAAATTGCTGCATTTCCTCAGCTCACACTGAAATAATAGTGAATAATGCCAAGCCATTTTTCTCCTAGTAAAACATCTTAAAAAGTTTTTCTCAGCACAGAAATACATGGTCTTGCCATGTGCTATGAAATGCAGACAGCTGCACTGTGGAAAAGTTTTTGCAGCTGAACTGCATACAGCATATGACCAGTTTGTGCCGACCTCCTTGCAGAAATTTTGGGCATTTCAGCCCTGCAGTTAAACAGAGGGAAAAGAAAATAAGAAAGGGGAGATACTCTTTTAGTGGTATAAAGGYCCTGGAATTCCCTTGAAAAAAAATGCTGAAAACTACTACCTACTCTGGTGTTAGTTGCTAGGAAATCAAACAACAAACAGAAAACTTAGGAAACATATATTTGGTGGTTTTGCTTTCCTCTGACTAAAATCTACGTATTCTTGAAGATTGTGCAAGGGATGATTTAGAGATCTTTCCATATTACTGCCTGTCTGATTAGCAGATGGTGTTCATTAACCAAAGCAGAATCCCTATTCTCATAAATAATTGTAACTGAACAGAAATGTTGTAATCTGTGGAAACTTCTATTATTTTTAAAGTTTTCAGATTTATTCATGGGTATGTTTTAACCACATGCTAAAAAAATCCCTTCCATAAAGGTTAAWGTGAACTGGCACTGTTCCTGTAAAATCAAAGCTAGGGAAATGAAAGGATACAGAGTTTTCCAGTTGTGGTACTCATGGTGAAACATGTCAGTAAACATAAACTGACTCTAACTGCAAGGAGCATGTACTATAACTGTTTGCCTGCAGTACACTAATACTCTCATGAAGTATAATTTGATTTGATTCTGAAAACTTTTGCTCTTTTGGGTACGTTTGGCTATAGAATATTGTCCAATGGATGAAGAAGAATAATGTGATAAGGATTTATGCAAGAGAGTAAAAATTAAAGTGAGATACTGTTTTGGGTTTTTTCTGCTTTCTGATTTGTTAATATCAGACCCTGTTCATCCTTAGASTTAATGTGACAGAAAGACGCTGAAAAGGAATAGTCATTTTTGGGAACTGAACAAATGGCAATTTGTCAAAGGTTACACAAGAAATCAACAACAGAGCTATGAATCAGGCTGAGAAAATCTGGACCTCGGTTCCCTTGCTGACCTGCAGTGTGATATTCTGTGCAGTAATCCTAATGGATGCCTGACAAATGTTTGCAATGAACAGCTTCTGCATCTTTATCTGACCTGTTTCTGCAGTGCTTCACTGAGGAACTAACAAACTATTTAACATTTGGCCTGACACATACATTGACAAYGTGAAACAGAAAGCAGAATACTGGATGCAAATTTGAACTATGCTGAGAATAGACAATTACATTTATAAGCTCTGTTGACAATCAAGCAGCCAAATGAGTGAGCTTGCAATGAAATGCTGATGTATGTATAAAGCAGTGAGCTCCTTCATGCACAATGCTTAATAAAGTAAGTGACAGTTCTAGGAAATATGYATCTTCTCAGATATGACAGTTGTCACTGGTGTAATTTTGCACTGAGTGACCTTTGCCCTCTTGGCCTCCTTAGACTTTTTTAAGGAAAGCAATTTAATTGGCATTCCATCTTTGCAATATCCAGACTGTTACCACGAGTTTGTTCTTTCTCAAAGGGCCAATATATGCCTCCATATATATTTGCCTATATTAAGCTTCCTAAAATAGAGTGAAAATAGAATAAGCACCTTAAAGATTCAAGCTTTCCACTGGTAGATAATCCTTTTGAGGCCCTAACTGCAGAAGAAAACATTTGTGATTTAGCCAAATCAATTCTAAATCCATCCTCATCAATGAAAGCCCCTTAGATGAACAATGTTATTTCAGACCCACAATAATTCTTAAATTGAATTCTCTGCACTAGACCTTTCTATCCAAGTTAAAAGTACACAGGACACTTTTAAGCATAAATAACAGCACTCTCATAAGAACAGTTACTAATTCTGTCTTTGTGAAAGCCTGGTCAAAGAAAACACTCTTTAGAGTGGGTTTCCTTGGCAGCTGGAACGATCAGATGCAAATGTTTAAATCAAAACAGTTTTGTTTCATGTGTGGCAGGAGGGGCTACTCACATCAGTTATCAGTGATGTGAGCTTTTGTCTTTTTTTGACCACCTCACAACTGTGAAAAAGCTGCTGGGAAGAATATCTGAAACAAACCGTATCGGGCACATGGCAAATACAAATCCTGCTCTCTTTACCATCAACACATGTGAATGTCCTTGATATATATCTCATAGATGCTTCACAACTGCCAGTTAAGGAGCACATGGACAGCCTGAGAAATACTTCACAGCAGCTTGAACTCTAGAGCACACATTTGTCACTTGAGCAGAAATAAAAGCTCTTCTCTCAGCAATATATGTAGCTCTGTTATTTTCTTGTCAGGTGAGATGTTACCAGATCTGGGTGTAGATTCCCCTAGGGATTTGCCCTCAGGGAGAAGGGACCGAAATGATTCACTCTGAAATACTCGACTAAAAGGCTGCATCTCCTGATCAGCTCCCCTAGACAASGAGACTTTTTCCAGTGAAGTTTTTTTATGCACTTGAAAGATTTTCAGAAGGGAATGGTAAATGTAGCACCCCGACCACAGGGACATAGCTAATTTTATCCACTCTAGGGCAACCAGACAATGTAGCCACCAAGAGTAGGAGGAATAGCCATATTTATGCATGACACCAGTTGAGAAAGAAAAGGAAATTCTTGCAATGAACAAAAAGCTGGCAAATGCGGTCAGCTCTGGAGGAACTTGCAGTCACATTGCAAGCTGTCAGAAGTCACAGCTGTGACATTCTGAGCCGGCAATGGCATTCCCGAAGAACCAAGCCTATCTGACCCCACAGYCCCTGGTCTGCTGCTTAGACACAGCCCCACATTAGCAGTCCGGACCCTGAGCAGCATTAGGGTGGAGTTTAGTGTCCAGGAATTAACATAAGGGCAGTGCTGTCTGACAGAGAAGTGAATGGCAGTGCAGAAAAGKAGTGCAGAGGGGTGGGAAAGGGGAGAAAGCACAAGACTGTTTACCATGGGGGTAGATTCTGGAAAGCTTTGAGAGCTTTAGAAAAGCAAGTTAACCCAGCACCATGGCTACTGTATGGAACTGATGTCATCTGGCTGTGCATAAAAGCCTGTGCTTTTTCTTCTTTTGTGCAGCTCCACAATGACGTCACCCCAAAGCACAAGAAGGTACCTTTGTGCTGCAGCCCTTCCCCTCTGGCTCCTGCTACAGTCCCACTCCTCCGGGGTTCGTCCCTCGCTCAGAAATGCTCCTCCATTCACCCCGCTGAATGCACGGCAGCGCCGTGAAGCCGGCAGAGCCCTCTGGGAGCCCGCCAGCGCCGGCAGTCTGGGGAGGGGGCAAGCAGCTCCCATTGAAAGCGAGCACAGCACGCCTTACACCTCAGCAACCCACCGTGGGGCCTCTGCAGCACACTTCAGCTGCTCCACAATGCTGCCAAACATCAATGCTGCGAGCTGATTAGACACACAGGGCAACTGGGGAAATGTAATTATTTTCAAGGTTGGAACCCCCTTGATGGGATGCACAACAGCAAACAATTGAATCTTGTTACAGTCCACAATTGCTGTGAAATAAGCAAAGTGAAAAATATTGCATTTGTAGCCTCACTTATGAAGAAGTAGCAAACACAGTTTGCAGTTGTACAATCATTACAGATTTGTTAATAGCTGGCATGCATGCTTGCATATTTAATAAAGCCTGTGACAGTTTTCATGGTGTGCCAGAACGAGAGAGCAAACACCCAAAGCACATCCTGGCCAATGTTACTTCATTCAGAGAAATGGGGCTGGGGTGGATGGAAGTGGGCACTACCCAAGAAAACAAGCACCACAAAATGAAATAGAGAGAAGCCTGCACAGGAAACAGAAGTTTATAGAAATGGGCAGCACTGAGGGCCAAATGTTCCCATTAGAAAGCTCAAGTGACTCACAGTAACCTGAAACAGCATYTATCTCCTGCTCAGCACAGAAATTCTGGACACACCCCTCATCCTTGTGCCTACTCCTGGAAATGAAAGCCTGTCTCACTGACAGCTCTCAGTCTCCAATCAGCTGATCTTTGATGCTGCACATGTGCAGAAACATACACTGGGAAAGTATGTGAAGAATTATGAGGAAATGCAGTGGATTTAGAGCTGTAATGGGTTATTTCTATTTAGATGACATAGGGTGGCATGAGCTGGGACTCCATTACACATACAGGGAAGGAAACCTACCTTCCCAGAGGAAACCTGGCTAACTTACCATTAACATGCCATAGCATCTGGAACCCACTTCTAGCATTCAGACCGTCAGAATAAAACTCCACATGAAGGCTGGTCCCTGTGGTGCTCCCTGCCAGTGGAAGAGACTGTCCACAGAAAGTGCCTAGCAGGTTGGATTGTGCATCAGGTCCATCATAGAGCTGAAATGAAATTTTAAAAATATGCCAGTAAGTAAAAAGAAGCTCCCCAATTAAGCAGCTCCCCAAYTCAATGTTTCATACCGGATTTCAAATAAAAAGCAGTGACACGTCTCCCGCTGGCCACCCTTGCACAGCGATATGAGCCTGGGGAGTGTGGAAAGATTTGGATAAAATAATGAATAAATATAAYGCCAATATGTCCTTAAACCTGGCTGCACACTGTGTGCAGTTGGAAGGTTTTTCTGTTTCTGTTTTGGTGTGTRTTGGGGGTTGCTGAGGAAGAAGATAAAGGGCAAATGGCAATGAACTGAAATAGAAAGAAAAAGAGCACATCATGRGTCTGATTTGCCCATGCATCTAACRTCTTCAGTGCCTCCAAATGCCTTGGTGACAACTCTGTTTACATCTTCTTCTCTTTGAGACTGCACTCAGCTGATGGGAGGGCTGACTGGGCTTCTGATGGAGAAACCAAGCAGTCAGCATCATGAGGACCTCCAGAGTAGTAAGGACAAACTGAAAACCAGAAGTAAAGTAAATCTTCAAAAYCACATGGAAATTTCACATGTGTTTATTCATGGTTTTATAATTTTATKCTAGAGTCTTGCTTTGGAGGAAAACTGGACTGAGCCATGCTTCTGAAATTTGATTTCCTTGTCAGATTCTATGYGATGGTATTTTGACAATTAGTGAGTTGTTAGATGTAGCCAGCCTGAAAATCTTTCTGTTCCTCAAATACAAATGAGAAATCCTCCACCACACTTAAAATATCACCACTCTTAAAAAAAAACCTAGAATCAACCAAACAATCAAAACAACAAAATGCTAGGGAAATATTTCTATACTTAAATATTTAAAGTATGTCTGAAGGCAGTCATATAGTCACAATTAAATGAAAACATTCAATTCATATTTTGATGAGGCGAGAGTAGATGCTTAGAGCTTTTCAACTTCTTGACATTTGTTGTCTCCAAACAGGTTTAAATCATCTTTCAAATTCTAGTTTTGTAACTTTTTTCAAATYCAGCAAATCACACCTCTATGTTCTCACCCAGTACCCTATGCCCCACTGCTATTTTTCAGGTGTAAGGAATGTAATTTTTGCCAACCTAGTAAAGATGAGACATTTTAGCTGAATTGCCTTTGATTTACAATATCAGATTGCTGGTTATTTTCAAGTCAGGACTTGCTTTATTATTTCTGCCTTGCTTACTATGATTCTTCAAGTTTAGAAAAACAGAAACCCTTGTGCTTTATTATCACTTTGCGACATTTCATCTGGTCTTCTGTCTCACAAAGCACATCTTCCTAACACAACCCAGCAAATTATTGGCACAGAAACCATGTTTGAACATTCTCATTGTGCATTTTTGGCATGCTTCCTTTCAGAATTTCAACAAAAACTTTTCTCTGTTCTGAAGCCATCACCGTAAAGTTCTCTTCATGCAAAGAATAAAATCTATGATCTCTAGAAAAACAGCCAAGGTTTATTTATCTTTGCTCTCCATTCAATTCTCTCTTTCACATATCTTTGATTCTATTAAGAATWCTGCTACATTCAGCATTGTATAAGTCATACCATGCAAGTAGCATATTACAGCAAATATTGATTAGCCATGCTAAATACTAATTTTTGCACACATTTTCTGGCAGACTTACATATGGGAATKCCTAATTAAACCCTCAGCCTTTCTATTAAAGATGCTGGTCTTGCAGAATCTTCAGAAATATTGTTATTCATTGAAAACATAGTTGAGGCCAAGAAATCTACTGGACTGGTTTGAAATCCTCTAGCAGGCAGTTGAGTTTAAATGTCTTTTTTTAATTAAAAAAAAAAAAAAGTTAGTTCTGCCAGAAGTTAGGGACAAATTGCAGAAATAATTCTATGGTAATATTCCATGGCCTATTTCATGACTAGAGACCATTAATCTAATACAATTAAAGGCTCAAAGCAAACTAAGTCTATTGCAGCTTGATTGAACTRTCATTCTATTTGCTATGATTTCAGAAAAGACTGAAAGTTTCTAATTGCAGGCCCATTGCTGGTAGTGATCAGATGTGTTTGAAGAGAAATATGAAATTGTCATAAAGATTAGACAGCAATATGTTGAACAGGTGTCTAATATCTGTATTCTTTCCACATCTAAATTTTGAAAGATCACCTGATGGATGAGCTGTCCCATGCCCAGTGTTACAGTTACGACCTTCTTCCAAGCCAGAGTGAGAGCTTTACACATTCTTTCAAGGCATAAGTTCAGCAAAATTAAATCAAGTGATACCAATTATATTTTCAATAGTACTTCCTTTGACTACATTGTGGTATTTACTACTCATATTTCTGTGGCTTCAAGCCATGGAAATCTTACACSAGAAAAATATGAATAGTGAAGAATGAACCAATGTGGAGATCATGCATCTGTGCTCTGAACAGTAGCAAAAACTATGTCAAGATACATAACCACAATCTGCCATTAGCTCCAGTGATTACAAATGAAAAATCATTCTAAAGAGCTATGGACTAAAACATACCTAGAAACTTTCAAACCCAAACCAAAAAGAAACCAACTTCATACGTCTCCTGCAATTTGATTCATCAAGGGAGTATTATTTTTATCTAAGACAGAGAATGCCGCATTTCTGTCATTTCCTCTGAAAACAGTCCATCAGTTTTTCTAGACACAAAGAATGGTTACTATGGCAATCCTTTCATGCMGTGCTGCCCCGTGGGTTTGAGTTCAGAGCAGCATTTCGCAGGGAATTTGAGTGCCTGACCAGCTGTAACTCATTGAGAGAGGCAGAACCACGACTGCTAGAATTACAGCGGCGTTTTTTTAAGCTGTCTTTCATTTCTAAATGAAGGGAACAGCTGTGTGTTTTCACAGGGCATTTTGAACTTCTCAAACCACCTTTTGCTCTCACTCAAATAGAGGCAAGTGAAACTGAAGCTGAACACAGCTCTCATGAGCCACAATTTCTCTCCTGATCTCTGAGATARTGTTTCTTGTGTAAGGTCCTGTTTTGTCAGCTGTGTTACCTTAAACTGTTGCAAATTGAGGGAGGGTTCTTCTTCAGGCTATATGAGGCAAGATACTCCTTATGATTGTGCAAGACAATTGGATTTTGGGGCAGTGTATTAGTCACCTCTGTACCAAATGGACTCCAGGAACTGGTGATTTGCCTCCATTCCAGCTCCKCATTGGGAAGAAAGTGCTTGTTCCCCTTTTGTGCACATACTGGTTTTGTAATACATTTTTTTGTTCAGTTAGCCTCCACCAGAAACTTCTAGTGCTTCATAATGATTTTGGCAGTCAATTCAACAGGCAAAATATGCAAACAGCTGCAACGCCTGTTCAGATCCTTAGCCTCTCCTTTTTAGCCAAAGCAATTACCCAGCAGCAAGCAGAATGCTCCATTTCATCAGTCTCCACCCCGGCACTGGGCCCAGGTGGGGATGTGCTACATTCACATGAATTATTAGGCATGGGCTCAATAACTGTTGGAGGAAATTCCTTTTCTGCCTAGGAGCAAGTCTACAGGCTGACACMAAAGTAAAAAGGGGAGGTACCAGCTCTCTAAGGGATGGATCAAGCTGTGTGACTGCCCCACCATGAAGAGGCAGCTGAAAACCATCTGCTGTACATTGGAAAGGGGCTGGGAGAGCAGGACTAGCAAAGGCTGCAGGAAGGGTCCGGCCTGGGCAACTCTCCCAGGGGAGGCACCATGGTCAGCAGTATTACRTTTTGGCTTTTCTGACTCTTCAGCCTGGAAATACATCGCTAGCACCAGTAATGATGCCCTGGAGGCCACAGCTGTTCACTTCTCTTTGCAGAAGCAAAGCAAAGGGCGTGACCTGTGTCACAGAAAAACTCATTGCCAGAACTGAAGCAGGAGCTCAAGGACTGAGTTGACTGGAAAATGAAGTTTCCTCTGCTTGGAAGAAATTAAGATCTAGAGAACATGGGAAAAATAAACTTTGAATGTGTTCTATTTGGACATACTCGAGGTAGGGACATCTTTCTAGCCGAGTGCCTTGTCAAACATTCTGTCTTGAGAAGTGAGCCTTTCAGACTGGTAGTGGGATTCCATCTGTTCCATTTTGCTGGCAGAAAACTGAGGTGGGGGAGGGGAGCAGGTTGGGCAAAATATCAGTTTTCTCTTGGGGAACTATATTTCCTTGGAAAGGCATGGGTTTTTTTTTTCAGCAGGAAAAGTATCACAGAGGAAAAGCCCATGCCTAATCAGCACTGGAAGAAAGCTGCTTATAKATGCTATTTAGTCATAATACATAGTCTTAATCAAGTGGTGATAAAGATCAAAGACAAACTTTYAGTTTTATATGAGGGGAAAATCTATCCTATGAATACTGACAGTTCTCATTTTTTTGTACTGTAAATAATACTGTCATCAGATGTCATGAATGAAGCATTATTATGAGTAATTATATAAATAATTGTCTCCAATTGAGTCTTGAAACAAACTGTTTGCTGTCAGAAAACATTTATCCAGGGATGAGCAGCAATGGTCCTGGGCTGTGTTTGCAGAACTCAGGGAAGGAGGAGTTGCCTTGAATCAGACTAACAGAGCTGTGAGTGTCCCACCCATGGTAAGAGCCTCTAGGACAGTCTGACACATGCGAGTATCCCTTTCCTCTTWGAAGCAGGAAAGCTGATATGGGATTGTTTAGATCTAAACACCAGAGGCAGTGATTACAGGTTTCTGAATAGCTCTTCCTGAAAGGAAATGAAAGGAAAGGAAATTTTGGAAAGGAAATTTTGTTGGCATTACCACAAATATATTACCAGAAAACAAAAAGAAGCAAAAACCAGACAATAYAATCCTCATCCAAGTAACAGAATGCACTCCAAAGAGAGATCACCAATAATTGTTGAAACAAGAATTAACACAAACAAAAATAATTAATTTCCAAGCAATACATTTCCTTCCAGAAGGGATAGAGTGCAAACTTAAGAACTTGCAGGTCTGTCAGCCAGAGGGTAAAAACAAACAAATTAAAGGTCCAGGATGTGGACTGATGTGCTAGCTGAGCACCACAATGACATTGTTCCATAGAAACAAAGGTAGCTTGACACTTTGAGAGACTGACTGCATGGAGCCTTGACATTTCTGCACAAACAGGAGAGCAAAATATGTTTGTGCTTGGCTTGGATGATGATAAGAGTTTGCAATTGCCACTAGGAAGAGGCCCTCCTCAAGAACTCATTGCAATTAATATATTAATATTATTATTAAATATTTTTATGTCCTAGATGACTATGATAAAAGTCATTGCTCTAACCACCATAGGWAACTTTCTTGTCTCATGTCACAATGAAACACTTTCGCTAATGAACCATTTTATTCTATAGTACAATGAAGTTTGACATCATGCATCACTTAGAYATGTAGGCATACTAGTTAATCTTGCTTGGATTTATCCAACATATGGAAATAAATAAATGTCTAGTTTTTCAATTGTAAGACTTCTATCTGAGTCTGTGGTTTTTTTCRTAACCTGAGCCTGAAATACTCAGAGCCCTTTGAAAATTCCAAGCAATGTTAAAATCCACAATACACTGGAGTAATTTTTTTTAAAATAATTTTTTCACCTCTTGTATTACCACGTACTTCCTTCTCAAAGAAAACAAAGATTTTAAACTAGAGTAATATCAGCTCATTCCGCCTTCCTAGGAAAGATTTTCTTCAAATTATCTGAAACCAATGTTTTTCATTAGTGATGAATGAATGATAAGAATGTAAGAAATGCAGAGTGTATCTTTGGAATAAATTTTATAATTGTTTTAGATATAGGAGCAGGAAATAATTGCCATTGAAGAAAAGAATGCCTTTAAGACATCTGCCTAGTCAGTCAACCCCAAGATCTGCACTCAACCTTATCTGTTCAGCATGCCATTCTAAATCTCTCAAACTGTACTGGGAAAGCACCTCCACCTAATCCCCACGCTGTGGTGGACAGAATCCAGATGGATCCCTGAAGTGTCTCTGCAGCCACTGCCAGCCAAGGAACTGCCTGGGGACCCACRCCTTTGTGATGAGCCTGTTGTTATTTTGGTACAGTGCCTGCTTTCCCCAAAACTCAGAAACTGAGGTGGATCCTCTGCTGTGATAATCCACTCATGGTGGAAGGAACAGGACTKCTTTTGAGCTTGGGACAATAATATTTCCAAAGTTATTCTTCAGCAGAAAGCTGTTTTTGTGAGAAAATRTCATTACAAAGGGAGAGTCTGTGCCTAAGGACACAGCAGCTGGGGGGATGGAGAAGTGTGCCTGCTCTGAAAAGCCCAGGGTRGTCTGAGCACTTTGCAGTGCTGCTGACTCTTGTCCAGGGCTGTGCTTCTCCTGTGCCTTGCCAGCCCAGATGAACTGAACTGTGAGGGAAAGGAACATCACACTGACACTCTAAGGGGCCAGAGAGGGCAGGATGGGCTCTGGGAATTCCCCCCTGTTTGAGAAAATTTGCATCATGCAATGTATCTATGGTAACCAAGGAAAGTTGCAGCTCAGTCTCAGCAAATGGAGACAGAAGGGAAATATTCCAGCCTCTTAGGCTTTCAGGCTTGATTATGGAAACAATGCAGGGAGTGCACCTGACCTTCCTCAAAGTCGACTGTGGTTTTTTTTCTCAGCTCTCTGGGGGACTTCCCTTTGATGAGGGGAAGCTTTGACTGATTTTAATGGAGTTTCTCCAGCCACAATGTAATTTCTTYATTGTGACACCTCTGCTGAGTGATAAGCAGACAGTCTCACAGATGMTGGCCAGGCTTTACAGCAAAATTTGGAATACAGAATTAGAACAGAGGAAACAAGAATCCAACTGCTACTAATKAATCCCAAATATTCTTCCTCCAACAAGGGGCATGCACACTACCATCATGTGGTGGTATGTCACAGTCATTTCGTTGTATCACACTTTTTTTTTCTGAAGGAACAGGCAAAGTCACATTGGTATGAGCTGGCAGGGGTGTGGAAAACGCCTAGTCCATGAATGTCTGACTCATTTCGTGAGTCCAAAAGAGGAGTCTGTGCTGGCTCCACTCGTGCTTCTTGTCATYTGAGGTTTCTGTAGGCACCAGGCAACCCTGTAATCACTACAAATTTAGCTGTCGTGAGGGGTCGGGGATTTTGTGTGCGTTTGTAGTTTTGCTTCTACGTAACATTTCAAACAGCAAACGTAAAGTGTACTTAGATTCTGCCAATGCAGGCAACTAAAAAACAAGAAGTATGAGCCCTGAGCCAGCCTTTTTTAGGGTGGGTAGCTTTTCAGCCTGACACTCTCCTTTTGAGTATCCAGATCTTTCATTGAAAATCACTGTGTGAGTTAAGATTTCATTGTATACCAATGGTAAAGCCTGACATAGAAACCTGAGGAGAATTGTCACTTTTATCCTTACAGTATTACACTGAAGGATTTCTTGCAGAGGGCCATAACCCCCTGAAGGAATTCAGGGATGGGCTGGTGTACTGCCAGCTTGCATGGTAATATGTTAATGGATACCACTGTCAGTCTGGCCAGCAGGCTGTGATTTGATGTCTGTGTGCAGGACCTGGGTGGGTATATTTCATACATYATCTGCTTCTCCAGGGCAATGGACTAAACCAGTGACATTTTGTAAATCAATTCATGTCCGTAAGAAAAGCCATTGCCTGTGCTCGAAGCATTCCTGCAGCACTTTAGAAAGACACACTCATAAATAAAATGTAATAACATTAATATAGTTTAAGCATATTTACTAATTGCAAGATGGAGTAAAACTAGAAACAAGGTAAGATATTTTTATGTTAAGCTAATAAAAGAAGAGGATGACCAGATGAGTGCAAGCGACAATTATCTAATGCAGTATTCCCAGATGGAGAAAAAGGATATTATGGCACATCCCTGGAATGCTACTGTGGTTTAAAAAAGGGGGGAAAAAAGACATATCCTGTTATGACCAGAAGGAAATGAAAGAGTTCTCAGGAGGAGATACCATATTAATTACTATATTCATCTGATAATATTCCTCATATAATCGTGTAATGGTATTTAAATCACTTTGAGCCTAATTACTGAAAGAGTCTGCTTAAGTACACTGACAGTAAGCAAGCAAGGCAGTGGTCTAGTCCAAAGTGGAACTCTGTTCTGGCCTGCAGCAGCAGAGAAGCATTTGCTGTTATCAGGCAGCCCTCATAAAATCCTCTTTTGCCTTAACCCAATGATAATTCCATCATTGACACTAGATGCACAGACCAAAGGGGTGAAACTCACACTGAGAGCTCTGAAACTTGTCTTGCTGCCTGAYACAATTTTGCTATCTGCTTATCAGGCTGCTGGCATCTTGCAAAAGGCTGGSCAAGACTTCCCTTGTCCTGGTTCTSSYCAGGACACCATTAATTTCTTGCAGTAGGTGGGAGGGGCCATGGCCAGGCAGGAAATTATTCTGTACACCTCACTTCCTTGTCAGGGGGAGGGAACAGGGCCAGGAAGAAGGGACTTATTSTGGCCTAGAAAATTTGGCAGAGGGAGCTGTCTGGTATTATCTATCACAGTTTGGGTTGKTTTTTTCCTTATGAATATTTCTTTTCTTATACCCTCTGTCATTAGCGTTCTTSCTGTTACTGTTAATTTTTTTATCTCAACCCCTAATCTTTGCCTTTTATGCCTCCAGTTGGAGGGGGAAAGGGGAGCAGAACATAGCTTTAGTGGGAAYACTAAATTGGAGAATACCATTCCTAAACCACAACATCCCTGTACTGAATAAAAGCAGATGCTAAACAGACTGCACAACAAGGGCAATAGTATTTTCTGAGCAGAAGAACATAGAGGGAGATTGTCACTGAAAGACAGAATGATAAGTGGTTTTCCAATAATATTTTTCTTGGATAAGGAAGGAGAAAGTTTCAGTTGCACTGCAGGACTCAGATCTTCAGTGCAAAACATGACATTCCCCTTACTTTGCTTCCACAGAGATTTTGTTCTGCCATACAAAATAAGAAGGTAATTCATCATTAAGGATGGGCAGTTAAATATATGCTTGTTCAGCTGATAGCCTGATGAATGTAGAGGAAAGAATGACATTTATATGTCATTGCCTGCAATATCTCACCAGTTACAGACCCATGACTCTTCTAGAAAGACTAATGTCGGGTTATTAAGCCAAGCCACAGCAAGCAATATAACTTAAAGACCATCCAATTCAATTACAGTTAGTGTAGCATCACCAGTAAACAGTCTGGTATTTGGTACACTTTGTGTCTTACAATGTATCTTACATTGCCACTTCTATTCATCTCTTTATCAGAAGGGGTGATAAAGATTTCATACTCTTGAAACTTCACTGTAAAACTCCTTTCAAAATGTCACACATCCTATGAGCATTACTAGCAATGAGACAACATCCTCTGACAGGACATGAAACACTGCACAGTGCTTATTTGCTGGGAAAGTGCTCCTATGAGACTCATGCTAAAAACTGACATTATAAAAAAACTGCAGTTTTGTCTCTGTCCCACATTGCCCCTTCTCACTTTCTGGCACCTACATGCAAAGGCAGAGAACTGCCACAAGTCAGAATAACAGGGTTTTTTTTTCTTTCCTTCTTGACCCAGGTATAAATAATTGTATATGCTAATGTGGTGGAGATGTAGGCCTTGYCCAGACCAGACCAAGCTGGAGTCACTCAGTGCTCCCTGCAGAGAGAAAATGCTGCTCACCATGAGTCACACCAGCCAGCTGGTGGAATAGTGGCCTGGCTGACAAGAAGCATCCCATGATCAAAGGAGAAAAGGAAATAGGTAACACAATACACTGCTGACTTGTCACAGTACAGCTGTGGCTGCATTTCAGTCTGGGACAGCCATGCACTGTACTTGTACTTACTCGTACTCACTGGACATCTGACTATATTTTTCCTGTTCCTTATGTGAAACAGTTATTTGCTCTATAGCATAATAATACCTTTGGTAACTGGAAATCACAAGGAATACCCATGTGTAGAAATTTTGGGTTTTGACATTACATATATAACTTCTGACTCAGATGTGGACTAAGCCAGGGAGCAAATAGCAAAAAACTGTGTATATCGGACTAAATTAGTCATGAGGCAAAATGCTGTTTCTTATGTGAGTTTGGGTTAGAGTGTCAGTCATAATTAAACACAAAGCTGAAGAACAGGCCTTTTCCAGTATGGAGACTGGGACCAAAACCATTGTGTCCATCAGGCAAGATCCAGCAGTACTCAGGAATGCAGCTTGCTCAGTCTAGCTGTCCCTGTCCCACCGAGCACCATGACTTTCTCCTTCAGAATTCAGAAAGATTTTTAAAAAAAATTAGAGCTTTAGTTTGAGACTATAAAAATATGTCCACATGTCCATAAACCTGTTTTTTTACACCAACTTTTAAAAATGGCTCTCCTATTTTTGGGGTGCTTTTTGCAACTGCCATTTCTTGATTGTAGCTTGCTAAGGCAGGTCATGTCACTGCCATAACACCTCTGCAACATTTAGTCTCATCCTTTTGCATCATATACCACTTTTCCTTACTCTTTCTGCCACTACAACTGTGATCATCACCTAATCCAACCTCACAGCTAACTCTCATCCTCTTCCCCAGCCTCCCAGCAAGAAGGATGAAATACTGTCACCAAGCCTGCCATCTGCTAGCTGCCATGGCTGTCAAAGATGCCCACAGAGCTAAGAAAACAAAGTGTTGCTACCTGCTGTAAGGGACTGAGATAGGAGAGCTGCTGCCACAAACCCAAAAGGAGATAGAAAGGACATTTAAAAGCCCCTAGGAAAAAGAGCATTTGATCAGTACCAGTGGCCACTGGTTTATGAGTGCRACTACATGGAAAGTATCTAAGGAACAGCTGCCCATTTCCTTCAGGAAAAGAGTGAGGGACTCTGACTTACGATCCATGCATCACCTATTTAGACTACAGAGAACAGGTTTATGTCTCTATTATACTCAGTGGAAGTATCAGATATTTTCCCTCTTAGTCCACTTTGCAAGAAAGGAATCTCAAAACTAGCATGTGACAGAGAAGTAATTTATTTTAGCTGAATGGCTATGAAGTTTCTTTTAATTATACTTTTTTTCCAATTTGCAGTGGTGTCAGACTCCACATGGATTTCAATCAGAAGAGTCCCAAATATCTGCAAGTCTGCTTAGRAAGTGAACTGTATGCTTGTTGCAGATGATTCCCCCTTTCCCCTACACCACAGAGCACTCCAAGCTTTGCCAATATGTTCCCCTTTCGCAAGATGCAGGGTGGGAGCAAACATTATTCAGTTCCCTAGTTGGTTCAGCCTTGTTCTCTTTTTACACTATGGCACACATTTGTGCAGTATGCAACAACCAAATGAGAACATCTTTTCCAAGTGGTATTTCTTAATGGCATTTGAAGAAAGATTTGTAAGTAACATTACATGAATTGCAAATAAAKGCTTCCTTAACACACTTCCATGACTCTGTTTTCCCCTTGTATTTTCTTTTTTATACCTCTTTCACTCTGTATTTCCTTTGATTGAAAGCACTGAAACACTGTTAAGCAAAAAGTGTTTCTGTCTCCTCACTCCCTCCAATATGTTCTATTTTTGTTCTTTTAAGTGCTTTTGGATCAGGTCCTTGCCTCTGGCACTATTCCTCCACCCTTGACTTATGTCTAGAATAGTGTCTTCTGGCAGCTTTCTTGCTCCTCACAGGCTGGCTACTGTGTGCAGGGCTCCTACTTTTCATGGGTCAAGGGCTTAGGCACCCTGAGACTAGCCCGGGCCTCTCCACTTGGCTCCAATGTTTCCTTTTCAGCCTCCTCACAAAAACGAACCAGGGTTTAGTAGTTAGTTCTCAATACAGTGCTCCTTTGTTTATTTTCTTCACATGTCTATTCTTTCTTTCCATTCCTKGTTACAAAGAGAAGAAAGCTGGAAGAACATCACTTTTGCCAGTTCACTGCCAATTTTGAGCTGTGAAAGCTGCCATAGTAAAGAGGTAAAGGGAGCAAGRCAGGACATCTAGAAGGAACAGATTAGCCCATCTGTTGGTTAGATGGGTCTGTTGCTGAACCTTCTGCAAGACCTCAGTGTAAGCATCCCCAGAAATAAAGTTACCATTCCRCAGCCCTCTCCCTGGCTGTAAGCCGACTTCTCTGAGGCTTCTCTAAATTTCTGTTCCTCTGGTACAGAAACCTAAGTGGAGCATAGGGCTGCATGCTGGCATCCTGTACAAGGGTGAGGTCTGAAGGATGAATTAGTCCAGCAAAACAGCAAAATTGTAGGCTGGAGATTATAATCCATAGTATAGAGTGATCATGACTACACTCTACATCCTACAGTACCAAGTAGAAAACTGAGAGAAAATACCTTTTCAGTTGTCCTAGAAAATTTCAAGAAAACATCTTTTTGTCCTTGAAACACTTTTTGAGGAAATGAAAGTAAAAGGYACTTGGCTTTAGAATGACTCTATGGTTTCATTTGCATAAAAATGTCACATTTTGTTGTTGGATGCATTCATTTTCTTTCAGTTCCTTTAAAGCTGCAGATGAATTATGAAAAGTGTAAACAGGAGACAGCAACTGTCCCTTTAAAAATGTCAAAATTAAACACATCGAAGCTTTCAAACTTTCCCCACTCCTTCTTAGATAAAAGCAAGAAGAAAATAATTGGGGTCATAGCCTTTTTGCAATCAGTTTACGGATCTCAGGATTTCCTCTTCTTGGCACGAAGCTGAATCACAGTATCTMACTTTACCCATAAAAGCCAGGACATTTAAACTGAGGAGGTAGCTAGACTGYACCAAACGTAGGCACCTGCAGAATGATGCACCCTCCCAGATGCACACACCTGTCTTAAGGTAGCAATGCTTCATTCCCTACTGATTGCTGAGGAAACAGGCTTAAATAGTTTGGATTTAACACTTGAGCTGCAATGGTTAAATTTAGGTAAGATAAATTTCCCCTTGCTCTTCTGCATCCTTGTTATTTTTCTTTATTGGTAAAGACTTGATTTTTCTTGTTTCTTGAATCTGGGCACATACCTTTAAGAAGTCCCGATCACAGTCAGATCCACCTTCTAAATCAAAGGCCGTGAAGCTRTAGTTGAGAGTGTTCCCCTTGGTAGTTTGGATAGTCCAGCTGCAGTGCTCATTTAATGGGTAATCATTTGGATAATTTAAACTTTCCAATATGCCATGGCTACGATTAACAATCAGCACTTCATGGCAAACTGAAAAAAAAAATTGGTAATAGATTATTTTTGAATAGTGTTATTAATCCAATACCTCAAAAATTACTAATTAAACTTACTGATAGCATTACARTGTGAGACTTTAAAACTAATTATAGAAATTTACCCTGTCATTTGAAACAATTTGGGGAGTTGCTCARCAACTATTGACTAATAGATAAAAGTGGTTTATTTCAGCTAACCCTGACTAAAATAACCAAGTACACTACTAATACTGTGTTTTCTAGGCCTAGGAAGAGAAAGGGATCATGAAATTTTTTTAAAAGAGCCATGATCTTCCTTGTGAGACATTCAATAGCATCTTAGCATAAGAAGTGGACACTCACTTGGAATAATAAAAGCTTTTCTTGAAGTGCAGAGAAAATAAAAGTAAACAAACTAAACTAAACTAGACAAAGAACAAAATTACAATGATGGCATTAGGTCAGTGAGTCTCCTTTTCCTGTATCCACCTTTCCCTGTAGATAAAAAACGTCAGCATGGGCAATCAATCCCTTGTCTGGAGACAGCATACAATGTAGATTGGGGGCAGAGCAGTGTAATGCACAGAAAAGTGGGCAGAAGGCAGAGAGCAGAGGCTGTTTGCTTTGTGCAGCAAATCTGCAAGGTTTGAACTGCAGAAATAGMTGAGATTCACTTGAATAACTATTCCATTGTCTGTCACCATGGATAGTACACCTAACTCCTGCACAGTTTTTTTTATTCTATCCAAACGATTTAGAGAGCAGCAAGGTCTGTGTTTTCAGTACTTCAAAATGCTTGGGGTGCAGCTGRAGGTCAGGGTCAGGTGGAGTGGAGTGGAACTTGCCTGCAAAGTTACACTGAAGCATATGACTTTTTGGAAGGGCAGGACGAAGAACACATTATGGGATTTGAAGAATGCAAGACGGGTAAAAGCTGCTACGCCCTGCCATCAGGATTTTATTAGAAACATATCAGGCACAAAGGTGCCTTTGAATGTTAACTTGATACCATGTTTTCCTTTGCAAGATTTTTCAATTAATCATTACATTTCTTTCATGTACGTGTAAATGTATCTGGTATCTAAGCATCCCCTTATTTTATAACATACTGTCTACATAATTTTAGCTTTTGGGCATACCATTAAAAGCTTTCTCTGATGCATCTTCAGGAATTAAATATGAATGTAAATCACATTATCTGCTAGCTCAGGTTCTACATCTGAGTGCTTTGAAAGTGCTCTTTCTGTTTAATTAATGAAAGGGAGGGGGAACGTTTTCTAATATATCCCCTTGACATTGCAGTCTGAAAAGTACGTGGTAGATGAATCTGTAGTGATCTCTAAGGAATGAGGGACCCAAGGCTCTCTCCCTCTTCTAATTATTGTGCGTGTCACGCAAGGATGAATAGTTCTGTTTTGTTGTAATCCATTAACTTTTGTCCAAACCTAGGACAACTACATGTCTATAAACCTACAGCAATCCTTATCACTTGGGCATGTCATATTGAGAGGACACAATGATGCTTGCAAATCACTTTGTATGAGATGAACTTACATRTCTTTCAATGTGCATTTTAGCATTAAAAAAAGTATAAAGTGTATAAAGAGAAAAGTAAACAACAGGACTGTATTCAAGATTATGCCTGGGAATAAAATAAYTTTATTTTATCATGTGTCTTCTTGTATTTTTCTCCAAATCTTATTATTCTGGTATTTCTGGGGTAGCACCATTTTACAAAAGATTGTTCGCAAGTAAAGTATTACCCTTACCACAAGATATAAAATAAATGAAACTTTTTAAAATGTTCCAAATAGGCTAAATTATCCCAAGCACCCACAATGATGCAGTCTGGCTGACAGAAACTCAATTATCCTTTGTCATACTGCCTCACAAGGAGCTCTAAGATCAGAGAACCTTGCTCTATCTGCCTTCTCGTTTAAAAAGTCAGGAGCCTGAAGGAGCAGAAGAGCAAGAACAGTCCAATCTTCCCTGTTTTGGACTTCCAGCACTTGTTATTCGGAGTAAATCTGAAGTGGTAAGTGTCACTGGTGCAGGTAACAGATAAAGAGCCACCTCACCAGCTTTCTCCTAAGGAGGAGATAATCTCCATTACAGGTAGATGGTCAGATAATTTTTAGCTGTATTCTGTAGCTATAGCAGACTAGAGAATCTGGGTCAGTAATATGCTCTAYACATTTTACTCTGCTCATAAATATGTAAGATCATGGGTTGCAAGCAGTTTCAAAGACAACACGAGCTGTAGAAACATGTTTTCTTCTTTTACGTACTTACCCTGTTTATATTTGGCTAAGAAACCTCCACCTTGCAGACTCCTRTCTGTCCTTAGTTTTACATACACGGTGTCTCCACTGGAATGGATYGTTTGTGGTATCTGATACCCACAAAATTTACCTATCTGTTCAGCATTGCTGCTGTTGCCATCATATATCTAAGGAAAAGAAAAATTAAAAAATAATAARGTTAATGRCATTACAAATCCARTTAATTTWCCCCTGAAAAATGTCTGCTTAGGGAAATRTTACTGGATACACAAGAGGTTAAATTTCTGCTCAGAGGAAGCCTGGCAGGCATTTCAGAAACAAGMAAAAACAGGAAGCCAGTAACTGAATACTGGTGGGTTTTTAGGGGCTTAGTCACCAAGAGGGGAACACTGTACTCCATTTCTATTTTATTAAAAAGTTTCAAATAATTTATGCAAAAATTCAAATATGAAATTTCAGATTAACAATATGGTTATTGACACTGTTGTGGTCTTTTGCATATATTTTACTAAGAAAGTATATGAAGGTCTTGGTTCAAAACACAGAAAATTTAAAAAATATAGACAGACACAGAAAATTTAAAAGATATAGACAGATTCTGTTTTCTATCTATCTAGACATAAATATGTTTCTTACCAGCAGCTACACAGASACTGCTGCCTTGCCTCTCATGGCTCCAGGATATGAAGGCAGCACATCAATATGGAGCATTCCTATTCTAGCTCTGTTCACGTAGGAATATTTGAAAGCCAAGGCCCTGTATTTTGCCTGGCTTTTGTACTCAGCATACTCAGCTGCCTCCTGTGGAGTAAAGTGCCACAGGGTACCTACCGCAAGGTAATCAAAGCTGCACTTTGGGTGACTCTCTAGATGGAATTGCTCAAACTGGATTTCATATGGACTTCCTCGGTTTCCTCTGAGCAACCAGTAGCACTCTGAATTGTGRTAATATGGCATAGGATAATTGGGAGACATGAAGATGCCAGAGGCTGTCRTCAAAGTCCCACCACAACCTGAAAACAGCAGAGAAAGCAAACAAACATTTAACAGCTACAAGAGAATTAAGACGTGGTGCGTGAGATTCTCACTATTGACCTCCTGCACATGTCCTGAATGTCTTCAGTAGCACCCCAAAAATCTGCATCTAGCCATCAGTGTTGGCAACCAGAAGAGAGCCCATAGAAATATTAACTATCTGATTTAAGAGTGCTTCTAATATCAAAGAAGAAACCCCTTCATTAAATTCTTAATTACTGCTTTCCTAAGCATAAGAGGAAATTGTAGCTACTATATACCTAGGGAATAGAAYGCCCCTCTCTGTGGTAAAAAAGAAAGCCCAAGAAATATCCTTGATCTTAGCAAAATGCATACATGTTGTATATAATTAGCAGACATACTTTAGAAGATGGGAAGCAGAAAAATTGTAGGGGAARAGGTGGGAAATTGAATACAGAGGATCATAAATGAGATGTGTAAAATAGTTCTGGATGCAATTATTTTACCTGCTGAGGTACCATCCCACTCTGCTGAAAATCCCTGTCTTGTGCCAAATACRTCACTTACAAACTTTATCCACAGCTTGTTACCATGGGAAATGATAACAGGAGGCAGGTCTGTACCACAGTATTTTCCAAGGGGAGGAGAAGTTTCATAGCCTCCATCTCTAGAATAGTAGAGAAGAAAAACCTTGGGTCAAAGACAAGAACCATGAGAAGTGTTAAATCAAAAATTTTGTCATTCTTTCAGGCCTGGAAAAGACTAACACTGGCTCTTCATCTTCCACAAAAMCACTGCTACCAGATACTGAGGGAGTCCTGCTATTTGCTGTAATAAGCCCTACCACAACCACCTGCTTGTTGGGTATGCCACTCTCCCATCTCAGCAGCYTGTTCAGAGTGTGCCAACACAATGACAAGCTTGAGAAGTGTCACAGGTAGACTTGGTCCTGAAGAGGGCAAGACCTTTTCTATATTTTTGGTACAACCAAATGATTGTTGGTAGAACCAATCTTCTAATTTGAAGTAGTAATTTTCTCACTGCTTGCTGTTTAGCCTGGCAAAAACCTAGATGAACTATCTTATTAAAAAAAAAATTATTTGCCACCACAAAAAAGGGAATTCATTTCTGAATTCATTTCACTGTTGTTTTGAAATACTTTCTTAGTCTTCAGAATTGGTTCTACAACCACTTGTTTTCCTGTTTTCTAAATTAATATTTCCAGGAATATTTTTAATACTGTAATCAGGATACACAGCTAATGTTCTGTTTTTCCTCCTGCACATGCCTTAGAATAAAAAGGATGGTGACAACCTGCTTATCAATCGCTTCCGGACCTTATCCTTAAGTACTTTCATTCTACAAACACCCTACAGGTCAGTAGGACATWAATRGATACATTTATATCTATATATGGGTGTGATCTTGCTATGATGCTTTTTAAGTGGACTGTAATACTTTCAATTGCATATTCACAGGTTTATAGCTGCTTTTGATAAAAATTTCAACTCAGCCTTTGCCACTCTGTTTTCTTGTCATCCTCTCAGCTTAAGCTGCTTGCTGCTGTCTCAGGTYACTGACAGTTGAAGAAATGTGCCAGAACCTCTCCTCAATTGCATCTTGGCCTCTGCTGTGGTCAGATGAACCATTTTCTAAGTTGACTGAATGCAGTTTATCAGAGGACACCTCAGGACAAGAAAAGAGAGTGGCATTTTACCTAAGACTTGGRTAGCTACCCCATTTAACAGTATCAGGTTTGAAGAGACATTCTAAAAATCCAGTTATGGCAGCAGCAATGTGCTGAGTTGTACTTAGAATGTTCTGTCCATATCTTAAAACCTATTTAATGATGCTGAACTCTTCACAGGGTTAGATTTTTGCTAGAAATAAATGTTTTCAGTTCCTGAGGTGAAAAATTGATACAAAAAAATCATCCCTGTTTACAATTTGGGCCACCCCAAATTAAAGTGCTAATTGTTAAAATAAAGTCAGATCAAATTTAATCTCAGGTTGTTGCTTTAAAAAGAAAAAAAAAGTGAAACACTTTACTTAGAAAATACTGAAAAAGCTTTTCAGGTTTTCATAACTTTATCCAGTTTGTGTGTATAGCTTAAAATACCCAGCTAATTCAGCTGGAATTTAGAATCTCAATACTGCAACTTCAGCAAGCAGAATTYTGTTTGGTTTTAAAAAATATGATACCACTTACCAAGAAATAACCCATACAGAGCATCTGGTATAATGTTCAGGATAAGCTTTATCATGGTGCTCAGTGAGATAATGGAAAGTCTTAGTATGCTCAGAGTGAAAAAACACACTGCATTCTGCAGACATGGCTCACCCAGAGAGCTGGCTCACGGAGACAGAAATGGGTGCACCAACACTGCAAAGTGCAAATACATCTGCAGCCACACAGTAGAAAGGACATATAGTTGATGCTGTACTGTAAGCAGGTAATCTTCCTGCAAATATTAACTTTCTCCTACTCATTTCTATCCTGTAAATTTTCCTAGAAGTCTCTAGGTTASTGCCTAAGTTTAATGATGATGCCAGTATAGAAAAATACAGATTATTTACATGCTTTACATGTTACATCCTGGAGTAGATGCTGTCTAAAGACTATAAACATAAAACAGAATGTAAAATCATGGAATAGTTTGTGTTGGAAGGGGCTTTTAAGAGTCATCTATGCCACTCAACTCTGCAATGAACAGGGACATTTTCAATGAGGTCAGGTTGCTCAAAGCCTTGTCCAGCCTGATCTTGAACATTTCCAGGGATGGGGCAACATATTGCCTCTGTGGGCAATATGTTACAGTGCCTCATTACCCTCATTGTAAAAAAATTTCTTCTGAACAATCCAAGCTCTCCAAACCTGTCTTCATATGAGCGCTCCATTCCTCTGATGCAATGATGCATCCTTTTGTCTGATGAAGATATTAAATAACACTGGTCCAAATACAAATTCCTGGGGGATCACTTGTCAGAGATCTCCATCTGCACATCAAGCCATTGACCACTACTCTCTGGATGTGRCAATTCAATCAATTCCTCMTCTTCTGAGTCATCCACCCATCAAATCTCTCTCTCCAATTTAGAGAGTAGAATGTTGTGACTCTGTCAAGGCTTTACAGAAGTCCATGCAGATGACATCTCTAGCTGTTCATACATCTACTGATGCAGTCACTCCAYCAGAGAAGGCCACTAGGTTGGTCAAGAATGCCCTTGTTGAAGGGCATGGTGGGTGGCTATCTCAAGGTCACCTTCCTGTCTTCCATGTGCCTTASAAGAGCTTCTAGGAGGATCTGCTACATGATCTCACCAGGCACAGAGGTGAGACTGATGGGTCAATAGTTCCCATGGTTCTCTTTTCTACCCTTTTTAAGAATGGGTACAATGTTTCCCCTTTTCAGTCACCTGGGACTTCACCTGACTGCCATGACTTTTCAAATATCATGGAAAATATATTTTGTTTTGTCAACAAAACAGACAATAAAACTCTTTGTTACTGCACAAAGGAAAACAACTCAAATGCAGTACATGGGAACACAGTCCACATACTCCACTTGCTCACWGAACTGCAATTTATCAAGAGGGAAAGCTGACAACAGAGCAGGATGAGAGGAGGAAAAGGTAGCCTTTAAAGTTCTCTGGTAAGTCTTTTTCCCACATTGATAGAAAAGTGTATAGTTAAAACTAAAGCTTCTAAACACACTTAAGTGGATTTGGAAACTTACATGGTTATCAGTACTAAGGACAAGAGAAAAAATTAGCCTTGCCTGATTTCTACATAATCCTCGGTACAGCGTTTATTCCCTTCCAAGGTGAAGTTGGTGAAGCGCAGCACGATCTGTCTGTTTATTCGCACGGTGATGGTGTATATGCACTCAGTCCGGACAGGGTAGTTGTCAGGGTAGTTTGGAGATGTTAGTATGCCTGTGTCAGCACTGTAGTCGTGTGAGCAAACTTTAAAAAGAAAAGAAACAATGATGAATTAATGTCATATGTCTGCTAAATTAACAGGAAATTTCTATTTTCAACAGGCAGAGGAGCAAACATCCTGTGTTCCTGTGCATTATAACTCTTCCTGGACATAKCTTACTGCTGAATGTCAACATTCTAAACTAAAACCAGAATCCAGCTGTTTCATGGGATTTCTTACATTTAAGTAGATTTGTTTAGCTTTTACCAGAACATTGTGTCTGTAAAAATTAGGCAACATAAAAGCCGTTTCAGCTGCCTGGATGGCTTTGTCCTAAACCCCAGGTAAGCAGAGAGAGGAAACTGAAAGGGATGTCTTGCTGAACACAAAAGGTAGSATTCCTGAATTTCTGAAAAGTAGTGGTGATGGAAACTGAATATAGTTTCTAGCTATGTGGAGAAGCTACATTGTTTTCAAGAATTCCCCATGATCAAAGCTGGTAGATGATTTTTATCTTTTATTTAAATCTCCCTGTTAGAGGAAATTTTAAATCTAAATTTCTTTTCCCCTTTTCTGGGCCATAAGTGACAATCAGTTGGGAAGTGATATAGTCCTTAGAATTTGAGGACAGAACAGTTTTACTTAAGGCCATATACTGAAATCAACAACATCGGTTTTTTTGTGAGCAATGCACATGCACCTTGGTATTATGAGCTGGGAAGAAGAAAARAGTGTGGACTAATGCTGAGGTAGAACCTAAGCAATAATTAAAAATAAGTTATTTTCAAAGCACAGACACAAAGAATAGGAATAAAAATACGTGCTATGAAATAGTACATGACTTGGTTTGGAAAGAAGAATCGTTGTCTATTAGTTGATCACTGTCAATGAGTAAAATTTTGGATGTGGCTGCAAAAAGGGCTAGAGGATATGTGAGCTGTATCAAGTGTTTTCAGGCAAAACAGGGAATCTTGATGCTGGTGCACAAGGCAATGGTGATGTCACCTGGAAAAATGTGGATAACCATGGTCACCCATGTTCTGAAAATCAAATAAGAACAAGTAAGASAGAGGTAGCAGGAAATCAGTACATTGGTAGGCAAGAGACACTAGAAGAGCTTAAGCTGTTTAGCTTAGCAAGTGCAGATAAACATAAGGAGCATGAAGAAAAACAGAAGACATTCTCACAGACAGGACAAGTTTTGAAGTAAAAAAATGTCTATGAGTACAGATACGTAGAAATTAGGAGAAAGTTTCTATTAGGAAGTGAGTTTCTGGAGTCATCATCCAGCCAGCATAACAGATGCAGAAAGGAGAAAAAAGTCCACTGTTTTTTAAGATACAGTTTGATTAATTTAAGGAGGGGTTCACATTATGTAGCTTTTAGCAAAAAAAAACCCAAAAGGATGAGGGGAATTGCATTAAACTGTGGATTGGATTTGATGATGCTGGGGACTCATTCTGGTCCTCCACTTCCCTATTTCAGGTCCTCCAGGGTGCAAATCTAAGAAATTAAGTAGATCCTACCAAATAGGCAGGTTTATACTAATTAGAAGTACAACTGAGAGAGCAAGCAAAATAYCACGTTCAACTATGTTCATTTAAGCTGGCTGCCAAAGATCCCTGAGATCTGCTTTTGAACACAGCATAGCTTCAGTGTAGCAATATTTATGCTTAACTCTTTAATTGCATAACAATTTAGGGGGAAGAGATGGAGCTACAGTTCAGGCCCCTCACGTCTAAGATTGGTCACTTCCATGTTTGTTCTGTATCYATTCTAACTTCTAAAACACTTTCACTTTCAATAGTGGTTTTTTTTTCATTCATGGTCACCTGGAATGTGTCTGTTGAAAACATTCTCTGTGGGTTAAATACTCCCAAAGCCAGTGCCCAAATTCATGCTCCTAATTCATCATGGGGAGAACAGAGAAAGAGGACACAGGAAAAGGTCAATAATTTTCKGCCATTGGCTTGTGCTTTGGCACTGACAAGTCAAAAAGGTTTCATGAACCAATTTRCCTAAAATCATTATCTATTAAAGTCTTTATCTAGAATTTCAGTAATTTATGTGTTCCATCTCAGATATGCTTTAATATATGCATAGCAGGTTAGTCCTGGTCACCTTAAGAGCCTTGTGCTGCTTTGTAAATCTTTATAATGCCCTGGCTGCACTGCCAGCTCCCATGGTGTTTTGTGATATGTGGGGCTTATCATCAAACTCCAGATCCTTAAGTCATATGATTTCTTGAGAACACTGCTTGAAKGGTTAGAAATCTGACTTAGAAATATGACCCAGTTTTCCTAACAGACCATTGCAAAGAATCAGTAAAAATAAAAAAGAAAATGTGTGTATATTTATTAGGTTACTTATTTTTAACTAATTATTTCCTCCTGCTTTTGGAAGRATATGTGTCTGACTTGGCCACACTTAATGATTAGAGCTCTTGCAATACTGCTGTTACTTATTCACTCAGAGCCTGAGACCAAGAATACGAGCTTTCARCCTGGAGAATATTAAAACTGGTGTACTAGATAAGAACCCTTACAGTAAAAATAGCACTACAGAAGCCAAAATGTTTTTATCTGCCCTTTTAATAAMAATTTCCACTGGATTGTCCAGGTTCCCTCCCTCACCAAAGCTTTTCTTCTTGGGAGGAACACRGACAGAAACTTATATCCCAAGTGTGCTGTTTTACTGGATGCTGTGTAGTGCTTTATATTTCACATAACAATCTTCTTTATGAGCTAAGAGATAATGAATACAGAAGATGGAACAGTGACTGCCTTATAAATGTKAGACTTCTGGCTACAGTGAAATAAATCCAAGTCTAGATGGARTATGCTGGCTGCTGTGAGGATTTAGAAAAGCATAAATTAACCCATGTTTTTTGACAGCCAACTCTCTTCTGGTAGCTGGATTAATTCACGGTGCTCTACTTTCACAGGAGAGCTGGCACTCCCCTTTAGCACTCACCTCACTAACAACATTTTGGGGTGTGCTTGGGCAGTAACMGAGCCTTCAGTGAACACTTAGCAAAGTTAGCAGGAGAAAAGTACTCTGATTCCTTTGCCAAAGTTCAGAATGCAGTCTAATACTATATGTGATTATTATATGTCTGGAAAATTGTGAATTCAGTTTAGTTGGAAGATACTTATTACAGCTCATGAAAAACAGGAGGCAATTGTTGAGAACAATCACACATCTTGCTTTGCCCAGTRTGTGAGGTTTTTAAAGCTATTCAATCTGCCTTCTGATTTAAGTACTGCATGTGTTTGCTTTTCTGAAAAAAATGCCATAAATGGCAGTAACCCGCTGTAATAGCCAACAGCAGAGAAAAATGCCAGCTTTTGTACTACTTACTCATGAAGTCACGCATAATGTAGAAAATTATATCCATGTTTTTTTCCCTAAAGAGTCATAACTAACATACAATCCACAATGAAGCTATTTAAAACCAGCTTACCCATCTTGGTAAATAATGTAATTCACAATTCAGGATGATAATGAGAAAAATTCTCTTTCACTAAAGCCAGASAATGACTAGGAATAAAAAGTCTATCAGGGAGACAATTTGCTAAAAACCTTGTTAAGGTTAACTTTTCCTAGCAGGAAGAATGAAATTAAGCAWCTCTAAAGACATAAACAAATTTTAAAAACCCCAAACAAACAGAAAGCCAACAAACCAACCAAMCAAACACACTGCTWAACCCCAATTCAAAGTAAAACAGATGCATTCCCACTTTTTTTGTGAAAAAGTTGAGGGCAAAAAAAAATAATAGCACTGACTTCAGTGCTATTGGAAAATTGTGGCCTGTATTTATCAATCCTTGAGTAAAAGTTCCAGGAAAGACTAAACTCTCTCAAAGATTTTTCAGTGGTTTTATGTGGATTATCTCTGATGTTGTCAGCCAAAACTGGCAGACGAAAACCCTACAATCTACCATAACACTTATATGGCTGTTGTGACATTCCCCTATCTGGTAGTYGAGACTTGGGCTCTTGCAAATAAATCAAAATACTACCTTGCATTCCATGTGACTTTTTCCTTTAAATAACAGAAGGATGGTGAAGAGCTAAGCATCCAAGGTACCTAYAGTTTAAGTGGGGGATGCWCATTTTAAAATGAGCATCAGYGTGGGCATGTCTGACTGAAGGAGTTYCATCTGTATTGCTGCTACATGAGCTATTCACAGCTACTACTGGCAGAATGCTAAAACAATTGCTTGCACTTTATGGGCCATGGCCATGGCTGCATCTTGTGCCTTTTTTTTTTGACAGGAAATATATCTTTGCCTTTTATTCTTTTCAGGCTACTTTTCAAGTATTTAATATATCACCGATAAACCATGTTAATAAAAACAGTGTTTATCAAGATGCCTGGAGTAGAAAATTAGTTTCATTTTACATTAAAAAAAATTCACTCTTTCTTATCCTTTTTCTTTTCCAGTTTATTCCCCCAATTTATCCCCTCTTCCAATTTATTTGGGGAGCAAGGGAGAAGGGATAATCAATAGCTCATTCTCTCTGAATGAGAGAGTTTGTTTTCAATAATAGTTTTCAATAGCTCATTCTCTCTGAAATAACCCTAGGCAAAAGACTATTGAAATGTGTAATATAAACCAGAACATCTTGGACAAGTTCTGATACTTGATTATCCTCCAGCTGGTTAACAAAAAGTAACTTAAAAATATGAAGGATTCTTATTGCACAAGAAACATTATTAGAACCATAYTTTCTTTGGCAGAAAAAGTGTAAGTAAGCAGCAGATGTAAAGAAAAAAAAATCATAGTTTTGGTCAATCTCTCAGACATTATTATGTTCAGCAATTTGCTACCTTAGCGTAATTGGATATACAAGAGATGAAGATCAGACCTAAACATCTCACAGTGGGGAAACTAAAACTTGTTATGATTGCAGGGAAGTGAGGAGYTGCTTCTCACAGCAAAATTCACACATACATACCTATTTGCCTTCTCTTAGGCCACAGAAACTTCAAAACACTTAATACTCAATAAAAAAATTAATTTTACCAGTATGGTATTTATGAAAATTTTATAGTACTGCTACGCTTGTTCCAGGACCAAAAGGAAAAAATCTTTGTAARGTTAACAAATCATAGTTTCAGAACCTCTGCAAGTTTAGTACTCWGTTTCAGCAGCTATCTCCTACTTTGCCATATTTATACAAATTGTAGTAGTTGAAATGAAAAAGCATYTATTCTAGAGGTCATTCTAAGTCAGTGAGAATAAATTGAGAGTTAGCTCAGTTTGGCTGAAAAGTAGTGAAGTTATTTATGTTCATTATAGGAAAAAAAAAATCATAGGTATTAGATACAGTTTGATTAAGATATCATWTAGTGCTAATTTCATATAAATATATTATATAGTTGTTGAAAGCATTGAAGAGACAGCAGATGTGCATTTTTAAGGCACAGTTTGAAAACAGTCCGGGGACAGCTTTAATGCAGTTTGAACTCCACATGAGACATATTGCAGTGTTTTGGATGAAATATGAGAAAAACCAATTACCAYGGTGGTGGTAAAGGAGGGAAATACAGAAGAGAGGAGGCAGAGCTGTGAAACTGGACAGCATTGAAATGGCTAACAGAACCCCAGAAACAGATATGGTTACAACAGGGACAGAAACATAAATTAATGTTGAGAAAAGAGTACTTTGATCTTGATGGACTGTGAGAAAAGTTGCTATAAGAACATTTAGGAAGRAATCAATCCACCCATGAAATATTAATCTGAGGTTAATTAAAAGGAAAAAAAATCACACTAAAAAGCAACAATGATATTTACAGAAGGTTTCATTTGCAGTTGTAAACACAGGCTAAAAAAATACTTTATAAGGATGATAATGTCACAATTTCTCACTAGTCAGAATTCAGATTTCAAACTACAGAGTTTTCTTGGRAAGATTTTTAAAAGTAGAACTTTTTTTTTTGCCTATTAATTTCTGACAGATAGAAATTTCCTCCTGGAAATGGTTCTCATTAAATATTAATTGTTTGTACTGGWTTTTTTGTTTCTATACCAGATAATTCAGACATAAATGAAGGCAGCTGAAAAATGGTTTATTTGGATTTGTAAGTTACCTGGTAGTGAAAAAAACCACAGTGGCAAAATCTGCACTGGTCTCACCTGCGYACAGGTCTCGCCTGCTCACATATGCTTGAGAGACAAAATAATAGCCAAATTCTCCAAGCTATCACAAGCAGTTAGGAATTTGAAATTTTGCTGCTTTTAAACTATTCAGGAATTAGGAAAAATAAGGAAACTAAGAGCAAACAATGAATAGCCATTGGTAGTCTACGGCTGCACAGATAAGTACTATGAATTTCTGATATTCATCTAATAAATCCCTTGTAGTCTGCATTCACACAAACAAACCACACAGAAACTGGTTAATGATGGGTAACAAACATCCCAGCTACCAACGCATTCTCATTTTCACTTTTTCCTCCCTTGCTTCAYTCTGCCTCTTCTGTGGTTTAATTCTGCTAGGCAGACCCTGTCCCTCTATCTTTCATAGCACTAAGTGCCATATCCAGTCGTTCCTTGAACTCATCCAGGGATGGTGACTCCAACACCTCCCTGGGCAGTCTATTCGAATGCTTAACCTGCCTTTCTGTGAAAAAATTGCTCCTAATGCTCAAAAGAGAACAGAAAGAATGAGCAGTGGTTATTCCTTTACCTCACTGATGTGGCCCTTTAGAAAATACTTAAAGAATAGATTTAATGTTTAACGGGAACTTTGAACTCTGATGGGGACAGAAATGTTTCACTCTGTTGTAATGAAAAAATCTCTTGTGCTTTCAGGTTATTTTGCTGCTTTGCAAGGTTTCGTCCTATATAACCTTTCTCTACCCGCCATCAATATTGAACCTTATAGGGACTAAATGAATGTTTTATGGCACCCAAGTCTCCCATTCAAGTGAGTTGTCCATGATCAGTAGGTTTCTTAGATCACACAYACTCAGCTCAGAATGGACAAAGAAAATTCAGAAAATACTTTTCCTAAATAATTCATATAGTTCTGCCACGTCAGCTCTTACTGACTTTTTAAAGAAAGCAGCAATGCTGCTTAAAGAAATTGCTTTCCGCTTTCCTAGGGAGTAAAAAGCTTTTGAATAAAGCAGAATGAATAAGAAGGAGTAGAAAAGGCACCAGGAAGTCTTCTGGCAACACAGAAAATAATGTTTCTTTTTCTTTCTAATGTTTCTAGTGTTATTTACAGTGACAGCTGAAAACATTTAATTTGCATAATGAACAGACTGACATATTACCTTTGGATGCATTCAGGGAGATATAATTAGCTGAGAAGCCCTCAGATGCAATGCTGTGATCTGTCACAAAGTACAATGTCATCATATTGCCACCACTAGTGAGAGATGGTGGAATTGATAGTCCACAGTACCTGCAGCAAAAAGATTCCCCAAAATAAATGGCAGTAAAGCATCTGTGTCACTGGAAGAGAATTAAGCTTTCCTCAGAAGTTTGATTAGCCACACATACACAATTCTCTCCTTTGGATGATGCAGAACCCAGACATATACCCTGTATCATGGGACTAAATAGCACACTACATGTAAAAGGGTTCAAATCTAAAGTGTGGCAAAATCAGAGAAGAAACTTTGACTTTCATCAAGTTGTCAAATTCTTGTGTAATTTATACTATGCTGTACCTACAACATACTCTGTTCTTTTGTAGGAGTCAGAGTGGCTGGCCAAACACTAAGATTGCAAAATACTCTCCATTATGAGAGTCATTTGCTCCTTATTTTTCTAAAATACTGCCACATCAGCCAACTATTTTACAGTCTATAGTTGCAGCTGGGTACTGTTCCCAAGTTATTCAAATGTTCTTGAATTCTAGAGCAGCAAGAAAACCAATTGGAGAAGTGGAATAAAAGATTCCCTAAGATAAAATCATGTATCAGGAGAAAGTGAGAACTAAATCTTATATGATGCAGGTTGTGGTTTAGTTTTTGCAGAGATCCAAATGTGAAGCCTCCTAAGTAATCTTTCAATTCTGCAAGACTTTAAAATAATGTCTTTTCTGGGCAGAGATATATTAAYGCCTTTCAATTTATTTTCCATTAATCAAAATGCTAATGGAGTGGTACAAAGCCAGCTATTGAAACCTGTCCTTAAAATAGCTATCCTTTTGACACAACTTAGTTTCTCCCAGTATATTATTTATTAAATGTTCTTCTCTTCCTATGTCAAGGAAGGCAAGCTGCCTTTACTATCCTAGCAGACAAATTGCTGCTATTGTTTCTGTGATGAAGAGAAAATAATCTACACACAAAACTTAAGGAAGCAAATTGAATGTCAAGACCTACAGAACAGTGCTCACTCCACAGTAATTCAGGTCTGTAGGCTAATGGATATACTCACCTTCCCAATTTTTSCGCAGTGCTGTTGTCATATATTTCAAGATAATCCTTTCCACAACCATAATGAAATTCCATGTTAAATGAAGTGAAGGTCAGGCGGATAAGGTAGCCAGGTTGAATGCTGATAGTCCAGGTACAGTTAATCCCATGTGGGTAGACATCTGGATAACCAGGACTTGTAATGGTTCCTGATAGTCCAGTGAGAGTCTCTCCACATACTGCAGGGATTTAAAATGTCAGGTTAATGATATATTTATTAAAAAGAAGTTAGACACTAATAAAATAGGTTACTTTTCTTTCAGAAATTTCATGGCCTTTCTTCTTTGATGCATRCTACATGGTAATTGATTCAGATTGTATCTTCCATTACACTATCATAAAACTTGATTGCCAATTGTTTTCAGCATGAGGGAAAATTTGGAAAGTCCCAACACACTACACAGAAAACAGCAAAAGAACCCTTACCTGTATCTAATGGCCAGTACTCAGCTCTGAATCCAAGGTTGGTAAGTGAGGAAGCTCTGAATTTAATATAGAGATTATTCCGTGTGGATTGCACTCTAGAGGGTACAGCTGTACCACAGTATTTCTCCAAAACAGGAGAGTCCCCAYTGTTGCCATCTCTGACCTGAAGAACAATGAATTCAAAATATCCTATAGAAATTTTTATTACATGCAAGTATTAAGCATAAAGTAATTAGTAAGAACTATATAAAAGAGAYCCTTAGTAAGGATCCTTTCTTCAGTGTGGTTCCTACTACAGGCACATAAAACACAACRTTCTGCCTAGCAGAGAACCCACACAAAGCAGGTCAGATGAAGAAGAAAGGATATTTCTCACCCTCAGCAGTAAGTGGCACATAAACCTCCCKAATCCAGCCTATCTGTTTAAAGATACCTGATACTTGTCTCTGATTATCAAAACAGTCATAACATCTTTGGAGAATCTAGWCAAACTTTGGGATCCAATCACGAATGTGGAAGAGGTTTTGTGACAGCTGGAAGGAGGGCCTGCCTGTCAAGAACTTCTGCTTTGGAGGAGAGAATATTAGAARGAGCTTCCAGRTATGTATCTACAGTTCATAGTATAYGTGTATTATTCTTTACCTCAATGTAGTCCAAATCACAAGTGGTTGTATTTCGAATGTCAAAGTTGATAAAGTTAAGAATCACCACTTTGGCAGCTGGCTGGGAGATGATCCAYTCACAGGTCTTTGGGTGAGGGGACATCCTGGGGTAATAAGGGGAATGGATTGTGCCTGCTCCCGACAAGGAACCTCCACAGGCTGCAAAGAGACACCAAGAATCAGTACTTATATCATAATTACGATATATGATGTGCATCAAATACCACCATGAAATTAGAAGAAAACCAACCATAAACCCCTATCTTATTACAGCAGCTACTACAGACCACTCAAGTAGTATAAAGAACATATTTAAAAGAACAAATTAGTATAAGTACACCATAAACATGTTTTTACAGAAGACCAAACTGTGCCCATGAAAACWAATGTATTTGACTCATTTGTTTCACAGAMACAGATAGGCTTGTTRGTGGTTAAGAYCTAAARGATAGCCAAAGTGAAAGYAAAAGGATTTAGGCAGAATTGAAGCTATAACAACTTCTGTGTGTCAGCAGTGACACATTATTAGTAGCATCATGGAATATWCTGAGTTGGAAGTGACCCACAAGGGTCATTAAGTTTAACTCTTAAATGAATGGCCCATATGAGGATGGGTATCACAATCTTGCTCTTATTAGCACCATGCTCCAACCAAGATAATCTCATTCTCAGAGGCAATGAAGGGCACGTTTCCAAGCCTGCTAGGARTGCCTGCAGCAGACCTATTGCAGACATATTTTTAAACAAATAATTTTGTTTAAATTGCTCTAAATTTTCTTCTTTCCTGTCTTTTGAAATTTGTGTTTAACCTAATACATTAATAATACAGCATGGAAATGACTGAAAGTGTCCAGAATACAGGCGAATTCACTGTGCAAGTGACCAGTTCCTCTTACCAACTTGATAAATAGCCCTGAAGCTAGTTCTTTGCACAGAAGCATCAGACTTGAATTTGATCCAGAGACCATTGCTGGTAGAAGTGATTGGAGAAATGAGTGTATTATTGCAGATTTTTCTAATAAGAGGAGACATCTCACTGTCACCATCTCGAACCTAGTCATCAAARAGAATAAAGACAAGTCTTAAATCACAAAAGCATTGAGATCTGATATCCAGATAAAACTRTAATCTCACAAGAGCTGCGAAATAACAAAAGGAGTAACTGTTTTCTGTATTTATAAGAGGGGCAAAGAGCCATCACAGTAACTGGCACAAGCACAGGACTTACGAGAGCTCACAGGAGCAATCAGATGACCAGCACAGAAGACACAAACACATGCTGCTGTCACATCACATTAGGATGAAACAGATTCTTCGTTATGAACTGCACTTTTAGCACTATTTGGGCCTATGTTTCCAAAAGTGACCCTTTAGTATGAAAGAGCCAGATTGGCTGGCCACCAATGACAGCTGAGAAATTTTTGACAGCACAAAAAAGTATGGTAACGACAGGTATTTTTGATTTTCTTGCTCTGGCCATGAAGTTTCCAGTGATTTTTCAATGGCACTTCTCCAGAACAAGCATTTGTCCCATAACAACCCATACATCAATGCAGCCAGACAGCTCACTAACAGGAGATACAGCTCRAAGTCCCCGGAGCAGTAAAGAGGCACACTGACATCTTTTCACTACTTTATTTRAAGGCTTCAATGCCTGATAATGGCAATGAAGCTTTATCAGGRAATCCAGCTTTTACCTTCTRCACGGCYTTTCTACTGACCTCAATCAATTTGYTAATCAAAGGAGAAATGTATCTTATATATTTCTCCTAAAATTGATTATAAATCCTGATTATCAAGGGGAGTGGATGGGAAAGAGGTATTTGTACCTCAAARCTTCTGACCCTGAATCCATATCTGTAAGTAAGAACAGCTACATCCAGGGATCCAGGCAGAGCCCTGGTATATCTCTGCGGTGCCCATCTCATTCCAAGTGGGCAACAACAACCTGAAGTCCAAAAGACAGGTCCTCTGCTCTTTGCCCAAGCAAAAAAAAAAAAAAAAAAAAAAAAAAAAGAATCTTTCTGCATTCATGTCAGTCTGAGGCAGAGGGACAGCACTAAGACCTTATATCATTGAAATCTTCATTTCCATTGATACCATTTAATTGACCAAAAGCAAAAAAAAAAAAAAAAATGCAGAAAAAGAATCTTTTGTCCCAAAGATTCTCCTGAAAACAAAACACCTTTTTTTCTGCTGTCAACATGGTGGTAGTTCATGTAGACAGAACTGCTTTTAAATGCATCTATATGCTGTTAACCCCAAACAATCATTCCCATGAATTCACTGGCAAAGCAGGGAMATCCAGCTTTCAGGATCTCATCACAAATTCTTTCTTCCTTAGGTGTATTCATCCATGTGCTGGGAGAGGAGGCAAGGAACCCTCATGGATGCCCTGGTGAGCAGGCAGTGGCTGGCCTTCTTGCCCAGCTTTGCAGTCTTAAGCTCGTGAAATGGCTTTCTGGATAACAGATATTTCCAGTTTCCCTGGAACCTGAGCTTAAGGCAACAGAATTATTCTGGATTTACAGCAGAGCAGCTGACATCARAATTTGTGCCAAAATATTTAGCAAATCTTTGGAAAGCAGTGAAAGCCTCCCGAAATGTAACTCACAGGAGTCTATGTATTTTTCTTGAGCTGATTCTTCCTACATTTTTGGCTTATAAAGTCCAGTGAGTAGTGATAAAAAAAAAAAACAGATTCTCTAAACCATGTGAGCAATGTCTCCCGCCAGTTAGAAGGATGGCAGAAGGAGTTGTCTTGGCTAACATCTTACCTCTGCATCACCATGACACAGCCTTTTTCAAGTAAGTTTTATTGTCTCTATTTTCTTATTGCAGATGCTTTCCTTAGTAAGAAACTAAACATCCCCCCTTGAGTAAGTGTGAGTTGTGTCTGGTCCCTGTGSAAAGTCTACAGATCTCCTGGTATAACCAGGGAATGGAATAACCTGCCTCTTCCCAAAGTGTCAAAACAATTATTGGAAAGTGATTTTTAAAGTAACTTAAGCACCCAAAAACTATGTGCCTAGCTGAACTTCARTATAAAACCCAGAGAAATGGTGTTTTAGGAAAGCACATGTGAAAAATCAGGCTTTGATAGACAGAGCACAGTACTTTGGTTTTACTGACTGTCTCAGCCAGAAAATGTCAGTCCCATTTCTCTGCTCTGGGCTGAGCCACCGAGTAAGAGGGGAGGCAGAAGAAGAGGGCAGAAGCACAGGGAAACTGAAGGGCTTGTGACTGATCAGCAAACAGCGAGGTAAATGCCTTGCTGAACTAATAGAAACCGATGGCGTTCAACAGAAATGGTTTTGTTTCTTTGGCTGCTGTGAATTTAGCTGCTGTTCTGCCAGCAATTAGGCAAGAGGARTAGCAGGCCAAACAAACAAAAGCTGTCTGTTTTCATTAAACACACTTCCCCTCTCATTTCAGAAACTAATTACATTTCATTCCAACCCAGGTCTTTGAATTACAGGAGGAGAAGRGGGAACGATGTCAGCACAATAACATCTTTTAAAAATAGACCAACAGCATGGAGCTCACAGGGGCCTGTTTCTCCCTGGTCAAGAAGAGATTAAACACAAAACCAAACCTGTGCTGCCACTGAGCTGCATGGCCGACAGTGCTGGACCCTGCTCTGGGGCCGCAGGGATGGCTCCTGCCTGCTTCAGCTGCAGYGGCACCTTCTCAAATCAACCAGCCACTGCACAGTTTTATTTCTGTATAGCTCTGCATGGCACAGGCACAGTTTTATACAGAAGCAGAACCCAGCAGCCATCCCATGTGGGATGAGGTGCTTATGACTGTATGGAGAAATACAGGCTGGGTACGACAGCAAAGGCCTTGAGAAATGGTGAATTGGGGCACAGAGGAGAACAGGGATGGGGTGATAGAAGGGGTCCGGCCCATCAGCATGGAGAACTCGTCAGGCCTGACCACGCCAGCCTTGCCTCCCCCAGCGCCCCACACACTGACACTGACACTGTCATGGACCCATGGCAGCCCCCAGGGCTGTCAGTCCCTGCCCCAGCAAACCTGGCCAGCCTGACCAGCCTCCGTCTCCCCACAGTCCTGCCCTGCCCGGCTGTGGGCTCTGCTGAGCCAGGTTCCCCATGTGTCCCTCATCCTGGCCTGGCCTCAGGCCACATCCATCCCCAGGTGCCCACAGCCCAGGGCTGCCCTTCTCCCTGGCCAGGGTGGTGGGATAGGACCTGCCCCCCGCCTGCACAGCATCGCGCCACAGCCCACCCACAGCCACAGGCAGCCGGGCAAAAAGGGCTAAAGGATAACAAAGAAAATGAAAACATGGCATCTTGTGTGCTGAAAAGGCACCCTGCAATTGTAAATTTGTATGCAACATGAAGTTGCAGACCAGTGAAGAGAGAGCTAGGAAGCAAACATAAAAGTCACCTCAAGTGGATCTTGGTTAGTACTGACATTACTACTGTATTGTTATTATATTTTCCATATAGAAACATTATAACTATACTATTATATTTTCTTTGACATTTAGATTTAGACTAATAATGATTCTTGAATTAGACTTGTAAGATTTCAGTTAAGGCAACAATAAACTCCTGGCTTTAAATATGTATAGAGGCTTTATATATGTATATCGGATCATAAAATTGTTTAGGTCGAAAAAAACCTCTAAATCCAACTGTAAACCAAGCATGGCCAAGCTCACCACTAAATCATGTCCCTAAGTGTCYACACATCTTTTAAATACCTCCAGRAATTGTAACTCAACCACTTTCTTGGGAATGTATGTATAAACATTTATAGGTGTTATTCCTTTCAGTGTCAGAACAGGATCTTCCATATAACTCTATGACTCCACAAAATGCTGCATAGTGACTATGGCATTAATTCTATTTTTCTTACAGTTGACATGCATTTACCAAAAGTCCAAACTTCCCCTTAATCATAATCATGTACAGACAATTAAGAATTAGTGTTAAGTTAGACAGATATTCTCATTCTTTTATCTTTGCTTCACTCCAAATGCACCATACTGCTCTTTCAGCCCCTGTGACTTTTAGACCCCAATAAATTTGTATACTTAGTCCTTTGATTAACACCTATTTCTGCAGTAGCCCTTGGGACAAAAGTTATACATGTTCTTGTACATATATGTAATCAAAATTTCATATAAACTGATTAGGGGAATCACCTCTATATAATTTGCTGAACAACCACGATGACTCTCCAGCTGCACATGGGTGAAGTTGAGGAATACTTTTTCATCCTCTGGCTGTCGGATAATGTAGACACATTGTCGGCTGCTGATATAAGGGTTAGGCCAGAAWGGGGATGTGATAACCCCCTCACTCCCTGTGAAATTTCCTCCACAACTTGGATCTGCTATATTAAGAAAAAAAAAAAATCAATTGAGATATCCATAAGTACATAACACCTTTTCAGGCTTCCTCTGTACAATGTCTGCAAATCAAAGAGAATTACTATATTATTAAAGAGCAAGTGTTAATTACATCCATTYATGTGTTGTGGACTCTATCTTGAGAATGCCACAGACCACCCTTTAACCATGAATATTCTGCTTACCAGGAGATGTTGTATAGAGAATATGAAAGCCTTTATCGGCAACTGAGTCATCAGAGTGAAAGTGAATCCGTGCATATGGACCAGTGGTTTGGAGTGGGGGTGGAGATCCAGTGCTACAGTATTTACCAAGGACAGGGTCTTGTGGACGAAGACCATCTCGAATCTAGACAGAATGATAGATCAACATTTAGGATTATCAGATGTGTGCCAATTGTGAACTGTACCAGCACTCCTTAAGTTATCATGGAAGCCCCACAGGTATTGTAGATGGTATGTGGAAGGAAAGCTCCTCGGAAGTTTCCTCCAAACACACAGGAACCAAGAAACAAATCCACCAGCATAGCTGTGATGCTGCTGCTGGGAGCCGTCAGGTGTTTTGTGAAAGGGAAAAGAAAGTATCAGAAGACCTATTGTTGAACTCTTYTCTTGAAATCATGCTCTGCATTGCACATGCTACTCCAAACTGGCTTCTCATTTCCATGAAGAGGTGTTGGTGAATTCTGTAAACATTATRTCACACTTGACAAAAAGCCCTAAGCTCACACAGCAAGCCATGGACTGCTGTGTGAGCTACGATATGAATATTAATCTTAGATCCCTTTCCTGAATAGTTTCCGTTAGGCTCGTGACTTCTCTGTGGGTCAAAGTTTGACAAAGAGTTTGGAGACTGAACTTTGTAAGAAAGGGAAAGCTTCCCATCAAGTATTTGGCCTGAATCCCATCCTTTTTAGTCACAGGACTTCTACTGACTTCAGTGAAGCAGGTTCTCAWCCCCTTTCTGTACTGTTGTCTCTGATTGTGCATGGATGGCTGGAACATGTAAATACAAWGGAGGATTTCAGGACTGAATTTTCAAACAGTCCCCTTCTGTACATAAAAAAAGTTTTGAAATATCTTGTTTTGCAATAACATATCCACAAAATGTTGTCATAACTCGCAATTGCACTTTACCTCTAAATAGTCAAAATTGCAGTTTTCATGGTGTTCCAGGCTCAGTGTGCCAAAAGCAAATGTGATGAGAAGGCCGGGACTGGTTGAGATGGTCCAGGAACAATCTCTGTTTATAGGATAGTTACCAGGATACCCAGGAGAGCTTATCGAACCGTAAGTACCTGTCAGCTCACCACCACATTCTAACAGAAAGAGACAGGGAAGAACATGGCTTTATCACCTCATGTTGGGTCAGAAGATGAATYGTCCTGTAGTGTCAAAACTAGGTACAACTTAGGGTCAGAATAAATTTTAAAACAAAGATCAAGCCAAACAAAACAGCAAGTTACTTCTTTCTTTAAATTTTGCAGATAATTCTGCAACTCAATTTTAGAAGGAGAACTCCAATTATTTCCTGATTTGCACAGTAAAAGAAAKATTCTTTACCAGTTATGATGAATATGCCTTAAGAAAAATAATCAGAAGCCCTATGTTTGGACTGGATTTACAAAATTAATTTGAATTTCTGTTCTTTGTGAGTAGTATAATTTTGGAATCCTTGCACAAGACTATTTCCATTAAAAAGGAAAAAAAAAGGAAAAGTTAAGTACAGATAAAGCTGTTTTATATACATGTAATAAAATAGCATCAGTGCAACAGTTGGGAATGGGAGGGGTAAATCATGTGTTATACCTTAGGAACAACCAGTCTTAATCACATCTACACTGCTCTCTTTGCTTTTTTTTTTCTAAGTGCTATTTTTTCCCCAAAAAGATCTGCTTTCACTTTCCAGTATTTGTGAATTAGAAAATGCTTAACTAATAATGATCAYTGAAAGGATAAAACCCACCAAAAAGCATTTCAAGAAATATTTCTAGAAATAAGGCAATGGCACCTTTTCTTCTCCATGGTTCATTCAAGACACAACCCAATGCCCTATTTTTTCTAGATAATACACAGAACACTGAAGCAACCTTTGTGTTACATGAGATGATTTGAAGTTTATCTCTGGAAATGCATTGCCAGGCCATCTGGAACAATGACCCAAGTGGCATTACCAAGAATTCAGGCAGAAATGTACAACAAATCATACCTAAAAGCTCACACATTCTTTAAAATCAAAATCCCTACAATCTAYCACCTATGGAATATCTAGGCTGTTGCAAATTGTCAGTGGCAAAACAAACCATTAAATTGTTTGCTCAAAGTACTAGATACTTCTGTGAGAAAAGAGAATTGATCAGATGAACGGCATTCCCAGGAACACATGCTCTTTGGGGGATTCCTCACAGGAGGTGCAAAGCAGTCTTAAAAACAGCAGAAAGCTATTCATGCAGAGGCCTAGAGTTGGAGTTCAAATATTTTAAGTGAYATATATTTCTACATTTCAGCCTCACTCCCTTGTAAAATACTTTTCTTCTGTTCCTATTGTCTCCCAATCAAAGAAAAGAAGTAATTTATTTTACTCCAAAACCATGAAGATGCTTTGCATATCTGCAAACTTACCAGGATTCTGAGATTCCCAATGAGCAGTAAAACCTCCAGCAATAGTGTGGTTTGAGTGTAACCAAAAATACAGAGAGTTGTGGGAACTGACAAGCTCTAGAGGACCTTGGAAGCCACAGTATTTTCCCAGTATGTGCATTGATGCTGAAGGCCCATCATGGATTTGAAGGAATTCAGAGTTACACTCATTACTTGTCTCCAGTTGGAAGAATGAGAAAGTAACACGCAGAACCTAATGAAAAGCAAGAAGACAATAAATCTTTTTCCCATCTGCTGAGACACTGTCTATGCAGAAACTTTATAGYGCAGATATATGTATTCATTTAACTGTGAGAATCTATATTTACAGCCATTATGTCATTTCCTGAAATGTTCCAGGGCAGAATAGGGGTCAAAAGGAAAGAGAGAAGATAGAMAGAAAGATAAGAATTTAGTCAGTGAAGTTTTCTGGAAAGATCATTATTTCTATAAACTAATAATTGAGACCATTTGTCTGTGTGTGTTATATGTGTGAAAAAAATGCATACATGTGTAAATTTCAAGCCATGTGAAAAGCTTGAAGTACAGCATAAAATACCTTACTCCAGTAAGGCAATTTTTTCATCAAATAGTTCGCATTTTTCATCCTTGCTCTGGCTGAAAGTATTGTGATGGGCATTAAAAGATTCATGATCTTGTTTTGCACATGTGGAATCAGTGTCTCCAAATACCATTCTGGATACTTAGTGACATGCACAGCTTTAAGTTTGMTCAGATTCTTCACTGATGTGCTTTAATRTGCTCTGCTGAAGACAGCAGTGGCTCCCAGGCTTAATTTGAAGATATGTCACATGCATACATATATTTATGTAATGCTGYATAGACCATTGTTAAGCACTGGTTTATAAAACAACTTAATATATTCCACAAAATATAAAAAATAGATCAGGTATTTAGATCTGAAGTAAGACATTGTGTGCTAAAGTATGAAGTAGCATATTTTGTAGTTGTTATTTATAATACGTGTGGACTTGTTAGCTGCAGATCAGAATCAGAATATACATTTGAGTGCAATATTTAAAAATTAATCCTTAAAAAAATCAAATGCTGCTATTACACAAAGCCACTGACAATATGAATTCAGCATTTTACATTTCTGCACTCAGAGATCAGAAAGGTGAAATTTTTGGGGGGGGTCACAGAATAGTCTGAGCTGGAAGGGACCCAGAAGGATCAAGTCCAACTCTTAAGGAATGGCCCTTATGGGGATCAAACCCACTGCCTTGGTGYTGGTAGCACCAGTCTCTGACCAACCCACTTGGCCCAGGAACCAACTGTGGAGCCCATCAGGGAAGAGCTTTTCTCATGCAGCTATTCTAAATCACATTCTGTGTTCCCTTCTGTAGCTGAAGGCAGGTTAATAAACTCTAACCCTTAGCTACATAGAAAAAGTCTGAGAAATCTAACCCAGGCAAATTCTTAGGCTAGGGAGCCCAAAGGCTAGTAAGGGTCTAAAACTTACTATTTTGAAAAACTGTTTATTCTGAGAGGATTGGATCACAACATTGGAACACATGTAGCATGCAGACAGTCATGTTTTCTCTGATAAGCTGAGGGGTCCTGCAGTCACAGGGTTTCTTTCAGCTGAACTCTACTTTACCTTGTTGGGATTAGTTTCAACAACCCAAGCACAGCTGACCCCATTGCTGTACCACTGGCTGTGKGGGTTGTTAGGGTAACTGAAAGTCCCCCTGGAGCCTGAGAGGTATCCTCCACAAACTGCAGAAAGAAAGAGAAAATTAAACAGATTAATGTTGTGCTATTACTATAAGACTAAAACAAAACCTAACTTTTTTTTGCATAGCTTTTGCTTCTTAAACATTTAAAACAATGTTGAAAAACAGTTCTTTAAAAGGCTCTTTAGGACTTCTTCTCAAATGGAACGACATCTCAAAAAAACCCAAATTCCCTGAAAGAAAAGTAGTTCCTGGAAAAAGAACAAAGAGTATCTGTTGGAACATGTGGATATTGGCAAAAGATGTTGATTCTGTTTCACAATAGTGTCCATAAATGCTTTGCTTCCAGAAGGATACCTCCAGATTGAATCTCTAAATTTTCCCCTACGATGAAACAACATTTTGCATTTTGAAGTTAACATGATGTAAAATTGTCTTAAACAGTAGTGGTACATCATAGAAGTTATCCTCAAGACATTTTATTGTCCCATTTGTTCTTTTTGGTTAGATTTCTGAGCCTGATAATCCCTCACGAAATACCATGGTCTCTTCTCTCACTGAATCATTCAATGCATGAGAACTGAGAACCCCAAACAGCTACAGAAAAATGTGTCTACAAAGCAGCCAAAACATAATGCACATATAGCTACAGTGTGCATCAAGCAGCTGAGTTGAACATTTAACTGATTCCAAAGAAATAGTCAATTCTCAGCAAACCGTTTGATTTCAAGAAGCAATAAAAATAATATRATTTTATTTTAAATGTCTAAAACATCTCACCATTTTTCAACCAGATTCAAAACTACCATGCAGTAAAATGCACTATTTTTCTCATTGATTAGAAACTAAAAGAACAGTTGGTATGTTATGATTTGTTACTGCTAAAAACTGGGTTTCTATCCCTTCATTATGAATGGCTAAAAATAAGATTTTCTTCCCATATGGATTTAATAATAATACATTACTAGTTGAATACTTTAGAAAAATAGAAAAAAAACCCAAAATAGTTCTTAAACCAGAGCAGATTTCACAGGGGATCAGTGGTAGTTTTACATTCTATATTATAGTAAAATTTAATTTGCTTTCTTTTTAGTAAACTACAATAAAAATGAGACTCTCCCATTGTCACAGGGACACTGGACTCATTGGAATGCCATTGGAATTCCATTGGAATGCCTGACATTTTTTAATTAAAATTAATGGCAAAAAATTCCCAAACAGAAAAAGTGATATTAAGAAGAAATGTTAAAGGCAGGACCTTGCAGTCACTTTAAAAGTGAGATTCCCCCATTTTCATGGCTAGCATTCCTTTCATTAAATTTTTGCTTGAAAAYCTTTTCTGGATTTTCCTTTTGATTAAAAACATGAGGACTTCTCATCTTCACAACAAATGAAATAATAACACTCAAAAGAGAAACATTAATATATTCTCTTTTTCTCCTTATACCAGATCCTCTTTCCCAACCAGCTTACCAGACCACTTTCTTGGGAACAGAGATCTTATTTTAGGATGTCTGGCATCCAGCCAAGGCTAGTGGGCCTTCATTGTTGCATTTCTACTGCTAAACAAAACTGCTATAAAGGAAGCTCATGGAAAACTGACTTGGCAGGAATTTGGGTTGGGACCTCTGGTCCACCAAACACAGGGTTGTTCTTCCCATCATAACTCAGTCCTTGTTCACATATTAATACCATACACCAAGCATCTACTGGCTGAAGCCTGCTGTCCCATTTCCCAGGAAGGAAGGAAGGGCAGGAGGTTCTGGCTGTACCTTGCTGGGCAGTCTGGCACTGTGGTCCTGTCCAGGCGCTGGTGCACTCRCAGGAGTAGCCGTTGACCCCATCAGTGCAGCTTCCCCCATTCTGGCACGGGTTGCTGATACATTCATCAATGTTCTCTGTACAATTAGGGCCTGTCCAGCCTGCATTACACAGGCAGAAATAGCCAGAAATCATTGCCTACAGGTATAAACAAATCAAATTAACTGTGAGCATGAATCACCTRAAGAAATCAATGCAGTTGTCAGAAAGATTGATATTTACACTTATTTTATGAGGAGATAAAGGAGTAAAAAAATAAAACCTTTGAAATTTTTTTGCCTTGATGGTCACTGGTGAAGCATAAAGAAGCATAAAGACATCAGATTATGTATCTCTTTGGATTTTTTCTATTAAGTTATTTCTTTGCAGGGCTTTTTCAAATTACTTTCTTGAAAATCAAAATCTGTATTCATTTATCCAATCAGAAAACTGTTTGCTWTGTTTTGGATTGATTACCCTAGAAACAAGTCAATCATGTTACCTAAACCTTATAAATATCAAGGCAAGGTAACTGGTTTATAAGTCATTTCTCTCAAGACTTTTCTCTGGGAAGCCTGCACTGCAGTAATGTAGGCTGTTAACTTTCATTTTCATCCTGAGGAATGCTGAAAGGGAACAACTTTGTCACCTTTTCTGCATTATCCCTTATTCTGTATGTCTCTTCTATTGCCATTGTTGCAACCTTTACTACTTCTCCTTATAATCAAATCTTTCCATATCTGTAAATGTTTTAATTCTGTAAGTTTTCTTATCTCATATTTCTTGTTTTATAAACACAGTCTTTAAAGGCAAAGAAGAACATGGTCCTGGATACCGGCTTCAATCCTGTCTTTGATGACATACAATCAATATATTGCATTCTCTATTTCCTTTTGCACTATCTATTCATGGCCTCTGTGTTCCATAGATTTTCAGTATGATGGAAGAGGGTTTTGACATGATTATAGGGCTCGGAATGATTCTTTCAAAGGTGTTTTCTGAAATGCWTTGCCTGATATTTAATTGACATTACATTTCCTCTGTCATTATGCTGACCAAATACAGCTCTGCGGTTTCTCTCTTTTATTAGATGCTTCTGTAGTCCCATTACTGAAATATCTGACTGTGTTATTATCTTCAGGTAATAGTTTGTAGCCATGATTGCCTACTGTTGTATGTTAGGATATAATTAGGGGAAGATGTTCTATCTTTTAATAGAATGACTATAATGAACAGGTTCTAAATAGTCAGAAAAACCAGATCAGACCTGCACAAAAGGCCCTTTAAATATCTGAGTGAAGACCAGTAAATACCTCCAGAATAGAGAACAAGGAATGCTGGTGAGGAGTGGAGTGTAAATGAGAGGACCATCACATTTCACATAGAAAATGGAAAAAGCAAAAGGTAATAAACCACAGAATCAAAGAAACATTTAGCTCAGAAAATACCCTAAAGCTCATCAAATCCAGCTRTTAACACTGCCAAATCCATATCTTATGTCTCATTTTCCCTGTGCCTSCAGGGACAATCAAAAGAAGGATTTCTGCAGACTAATGAGAATAAATGGGAAAAGACTCTGCTAGAACAAAATAATATAACATTTGTGCACATTTCTCCAAAACCATCATTGTGAATCATAAATGTCCTCTACAACAAAATCCCCAGGTCTGCAGCATGGACTTTGCAGAGCACAGCACAACTCACTAAAAAAGCCAAAAAAAGCCTTCAGAGGGTCCATATGGACAAACCAAATGTTCGCTTCATGAGAATGAATTCACACCACCAATCAGTTTAGGTCCAAAAGACTTGGTTACCAGAAGAACTGCAACCAATTGCCTTGAACACAATTTCCRTGTCCATATAAACAGCCTGAGATTTCAGGACTGCTCTCACAAGATCAGACTAGGAACACATAACTAACTCTGTTGGATATTAACAGCCTGTAAGTCAGCAGTGGTACTGATTCTGTTATCATGGGTAATTCATTCGTGATCCAGGGTAGTAAATYATTTTCCTGCACCACCAGGGACAGTCATTCATCAGTTCTCCTGCAACAGCACTAGCATTCTATTGGCTAGCCTGGGCTACCAGACACCACTTCTCAGGTCATTAGTGCCAAGATTACTGCCTTTACCTCACACACAAAGAAACAGCTTGTATATCCTGAAACTCACTTTGCTTTGCCCAGCTATATCCATCTTGCAATTCCCACTGACTTTACCTCGTTCCCATTAGTATGTCTGCACTCAGCCTTCAGTCTCATCAGTCTCACCAGTCTCCCTAACTGGTTATAACCACATGACGCTGTCACTAAGTGTGAGGAGCCCAGCACTCACCAAGCACTGCCCATTCGCACAAGGGTTTTGCAGCTGACAGATATCACTGAGAGGAGAGCACCCATTTGGCCCATATCCACTTCCAGTGTACCCAGATGTGCAGGAACAAAATGCCATTGGCCCTTGGGAGATAAGAACAGACTGAATTACCTTCTGCATCTTACGTCACAATGACAAACCAATGCCTGTAAATGTCCTTGACATTTTGAAGCAGAGTGTTTATATAATTCTAACTTATTTGGTCTTTTGACACCTTCCCTGGTCAGTGCCCAGCTTGAAAGAGCCCTAGTGTTGTTTTGCTATGGGTACCTGAGGGTCTGAGGTGACCTTCATGGGAAATGTGGGCACAGTTGAAGGGTATTTATGGTAAGGGGAATAGTAAAAACCGCTGTATAAGTGGAAAACTTCATCACAGAGAAATGGTGAAGGTCTCCACAGCTTTAGGATAAAGTCTTCTTTTTGGTGGAACCTAAATCTACTTCTATCAGTGCTTGTGGCAAAATCTGCTGGCTTCAGCTAAACTATCTGTAAAATCCTTTGGGTGAGGCAAAATTGACTGGAGAAGGGGCTGCAATCTAGATATGTTGATATTAAGTGGATTTATCCTAACCAGATCCTCCTTGAGATTCACACTGGTATTACCTTACAGTCTTTAAGAAAGCATCATACCTGGACCTGAGGTACAAGTAGCCAAAGGATGGCACCCTCCATTATTTATTGAGCAGATATTAACCTGGGTGCATCTTCGTCCATCTCCCTCATAACCTGTTCAGAGGTAAATCCCAGTTAGTCTGTAACTATGTTCTTTGAGAATCAGCAGTAAAACAATCAACTGGTGAGCAAAACACTAATTTATGGAGTAAAATCGTAGYCTCCTGCAGCTAAAAAGTAAGAGTTCAGATAGCTGCTGAAGTAAAACCTGGCATATTTATTGCAGCTCCTTCATTGCAGGGATGGATTCTGACTGTAAATAAATCCTTCCATGGTTGTGGAAAAAAAGGTATATTAGTGTTTGCCAAGTATAGGTAAGGTCAGTGAGGCCATAGAAGTCTGTATCTCTCGARCACCTTGTGCTGCCCTCCCTACACATCTCAGACAGCYCTAATCACATCCACACTTTTTCCTYCTGCACACCAGAGCAGCCCTTGGATCTCAAACACAACACCCAGTTCTTCTCAGGACATTCAGGAGGATCCAAGCCCTGCAACACAGCTCTTTACGGCCAGAGCTGATGTCACCAAAACTTGTCTGAGGCCACGTTTCCAGCATGGTGATACCCCTTCAGCACTCAGTAACTGGGAGCCTTCACTAACTGACGCCTATTGCCACTTAAATAGCAACCAAAATGTCAGTTAAAAAGACTTTTTCCTGCTACATTTCTATTCATTCCATGCATTTCAGAAAGCATTTTAAATCATAAACCACAAATTATAAAGACCTAAGTTGCAACTTCCACTGCTTGACCTGTAGTGCGGTGGAAAYGCTGCCTCCTCAGACAGCATTCAGAGCGTGACAATTATCAAGACTTTTTTTTTACTACAGACAATACAGCTGATTTATGGCACACAGGATACTGTTTCAATTAATACAGACAATGAAATTACTATCGTAATTACGCAATCCTTGTTTCCTATTAATGAACTTGTAAAGGAAGTACTTCATCAAATCAAGGCTCTAATACCGAAAACAGCTACTAGTACAAGAGAAGCACATTTCAGAGGATCATCTTTAGAGGTATACTCTATACAATGTTCATTAATAGCTGAAGCAGTTTGAATATATTTGGATTCTGCACTCTGTATTACAATATTGTGTAAGAGATACTTCTTTCTATAAAACTAGTCAGTCTACCCCAAAACATGCTCAAATGCATTGAATCTTCATCTTTTAAGCCCTTCCATAGTAAGAAATCCATTTTACCTGGTGGACAGAGCCCACAGCGGAATGATCCAACTGTGTTGATGCATTGAACCATCGGTACTCTTGAGCAGCCTCCATTATCAATGGCACATTCATCAATGTCTTGGCAAGTGTAGCCATTTCCTTGCCAGCCTAAAAAGCGGCACAAAAAAGACATTAGAAAGAAAATGCCTGKTTTTTTTKKKTTYYTTTTTTGACCAAATCTTTTCATAGAGTACAACTGAATWGCACTTCATTAACACAAGAGTAGACTTGTCTGTTTCACAACTGATTAATTACCAGTCTGTAAATTAGGTTACAAACAACAGGGTGGAGATRTGTGTATGAGAATGTTTTATTTTAACTGTATTCTGGACATTCCAGATTCAAACACACTTTTACCTAAAGAGGATCCAGKTCTGGTCTACTGCACATATGTACAATTTCCAGCAAAGCTTTAGKGTAACTTCAGTTAAATACTAAAAAAACTGCTCCCACAGACACTACCTGCCCAACTCAGGAAGAGTAATCATAGATTATATGGTTTGAGGGGACAATCAGATTTTTATATTGCCTTAGGGCAGTAAACATTAGGGCAGATATGAAAGTACTGCAGACCTATTGCATGAAGGTGAAGGACATGAAGATACCTGTAGACATCAGACCTATTTAGGTGTTCAGTTAGGATAAGATAAATCATGCCTTAGAATCCACTGCCTGCCTTATCTAGATAAGAAATAACSAGCAAGCATTTATTCCCTAGAATACAGACCAAGCATTTCATGGAGCTCCTCTCACCCAGATCCTGTGCCTGTGTTTATGATATATGGGCAACAGTACCTCCTGCCACCCATCCCACCTGAGAGCATGGAAGGACGAGATACCTGGGGGGCAGGGACCACACGTGTAGGAGCCTGGAGTGTTGTAGCACTGCACAAGTGGATTCTGTGAACACGGAGGATTAGGGAGGCTGCATTCATCTATGTCAACACTGCAGGCAGGGCTGCCAGGAGGGGACATCCAGCCAGGGTCACAGACACAGCGGTACTTGGGCTGAAAACAGAAAACATCACATTACAGATTTAAGACATTTGCAATAGTCAAGMAAAAGGCAGGAGGAGTTAATTCTATAAAATTACTTTTGAATTATAGCAAGAAAGCTTTCAGAGCATGACATGACTTGCATACTTTTAGAAAGTTACTTTCAGTATTTTTCTCAGTCTATTTCTTCCTCTGAATTTACTTATTCTGATTATGGGAGCAACTCAGGCTCATTCGTTATGTTTATTAAAAAAAACCTGTAATTTACCCCAAAGGTCCCAGAGAAAATAAGACCAATTATGAGCTGTACATAAACATAATTAAAAGCCATCAACTTGCTTTTTAACCAGGGCAAACAGATCAGTGTAAGCAACTTGAAACCTTCTTGACTGTTTTCTTTTAATCAAATTATTCAGTAGTAGATGCAATGTGCAGCACTAACATTAAATTGCAAATACATGTTTTCTTTTAGGAAAACAGTTTTCTCTCTAGTAAACTTTACTAATGGCCAGGTTTCAACATTTGTCTAGCTTCASTCCAATTAAAGCTAATGGGAATTTTATTGTTGATTGTCACAGGAGYGGACACTGTTAAACCAACACTGAAYCCTTTTGAAAAGCTTTCTCCTGGGCAGAAAATAAGTGATGAGTTGTGAAACTTCTAAAAATGAAGAAAATAAATTATTTTATAGCAAAGCAAAAAAAAAATCGGCTGTGACTGGAATGGTGCATGGGTGTATAGAAGCATTAAGGAGCACAAGCTTGGCTGGGTGGTTTTGGAGGGAGGCTCTGAGTGGAAAGAGCCAAAGCTGGCATGGTCTRTCTGTCCCTGTGGAGTGAACACCCTGTACCCAGATTCTCGCCCAAATGAATGAGCTGGCCTGCTCCAGAAGAGCACTCAACTGTGTGCTAGCATCCACCCAGTGCAGACRCATGGAAAGATTGGGCATGGAGTCAGACACCACATGCAGCTRACACTGAGGAGCACCAAAGATGAGCAGCAGCCACCCAGTCACCATGAAGCCCTGGCAGCTCCCAGGCCCTTGGCAGTAATGCTCCACTGGTATGCCTTTTCCCRGGAAAAATAAGATTCATTAGGCATGTCCTTCTTAATCATTTAAGTAGTAAAATAGTATAGTAACTTAGAACTCCCAAAATACTGACCAGTAATAACATATTTCAAATAAGTCTTTGACTTTTCCAACGAATACTGCCAAGCTCCCTATGGATATAGTAGTCTATTTAGTACTGTGACAAGTACCTCTAACAAGACATAAGACATTTTTGATTGTTTCTGCCATCCTTGGTACAAGAGAGAGGTTGTTATGTTGKATGGTGACATTTCTTGCTGTTTTTCTTAGCAGCAGCGTGTGCTCCACAGTTTTGTTGTGCTCAGCAATATTTGTTGCTTATTCAGGCTGTGCTGTATAATGAAGTTTATACATTGTTCCTTACCCTGTGGGGCTGATCTCTTTCTTCATCTATGCAGAGTCCATGCACACAGAGTGTCTCAGATCCTTCCCGGCAATCATCAAACTTCAAGGCACAGTGAGGCCCATAGGTGTCTGGAGTACAGGTGCAGCTAATAGTGCAAGTAGACAGAAAAATCAAAATTTTGTCTTTCTACCACTGTTCAAGACAGTTTAGTGCCATTCTCCACTCTCTGGGGTGTTCCTTGGAAAATACATCTATTTACCTATATCAACAATCCTGCTAATAATCATGCACAGAGGCAAATCTCCTGTTCAGCAGAAACTCAAGAATCATGTGAGACTTGTGTATATTCAGGACTGTCTGGTCCTATTGGAGAATATACAGCATTTTGTTACATTCATTAGCACAAATCCAGAAAAAAAGAAAACTCTAGCATAAGACTTGAACAGAATATGAGCCTGGAAAACCCCACTTCAGTCAAAGAGCACCTAAACTTTCTGTTCCAGTTTATGACCCTCACATGATGACAAATGCTTAAAATTCTGCTTCTAGCAACCTGCAGAAATGCCATGTCTGGCCTGTCCCAGAGAGTGGGGTACCTTCACTCCCACACCACAACAAGGAGCAGCTGCTGTCTCAGCAGCACCTCAGCTTTCAGGGATGTGTGGTGGGCAAGAGGTGGCGTTTGGGGCTGGCGGAGCTGGAAGAACAAAGTACTGGATTGAAGGAAGGCATTCTACTGTTGGGATCTTGTTTGAAAGCTCCCAGATGCATCCCATTTTTATTTATAGGGCAGAGCTTAGTTACAGTATTATACATATGTGGTGGAACTGAAAATGGGAACTTCTAAGCCATCAGATAATGTTTCCCTTTTCTCTGGCTCTTTATTTCCACATAGACCAAACGTGAGGCTCTGAAATACAACTGAAAGAKATATAAATGAACAGAAAATCTCCTGTCAGATATTAAATTGACAGTGAGACTCTCATTTGGATTCATGTTATATTCTGCAATGTCTGCAGCTTGCAGAGACATATGGCAGGTACACACCCTTCTTGGATTGCTTTTTCCGAATGAAAAATGCTCCGTAAAAGCATTTCTCTGCAGAATTAGAATCAGGGTATTCTGGTGCAGCTTGACCTGGACCTTGGAGCAATTTATATAAAATAAGCTGCTGCTGTSCCTTCCACCGTGTCACATGCTCAGCTGAAATAGCAGTTTGATAAGTCAATTGCAGGTAAATAAACTGCACTCAGGACAAGCAACCCRCATGAACTTAGGCTTCAAAAACCCTCAACAGCTTAATGCTTAACTGTAGTCTGCAGTGCAAGACAGCRTGTTCATTATTGTAAGGGACAGCAAGAAGAACAGCACCTTCCCAGCAGCRCAGCAGCTCAGCCTGGGCAAGCACAGAGGCAGCAGGTCAGGGAACCAGATGACTTTTGTATGTCTAAAGTACACTCAGAGCTTCACGTTCAACTTCAAAGGACAYAGCAAGGCAATCTGGCCATCTCCAAAGGAGGAGAACAATGGCACGGTCTCCTGCCTAGTCTGGCAAAGATTAATCTGCTGCCTATCTGAAGTTTCTCAGAGAAGAGTTTCAAGAAGTAGGTCACACTGCAAGGCACTCCAGCCAAATTGTGATGCACTACTTGGCACTGCCATGGTTCCCTCACATGGCTYGTGGCACGCTGTGATGAGGCCCCTGTTATTTTGGTTGTGACACAGAAGTTCTGATAGACATGGGGACTCTCACAGCCTTTATCCAACTGATGCAATGTCCCCTTAGGGTTCTGAYTGAGGAAAGTGTTTCCTGGACACCTGCTCTTTTTCCTTATACTTCAATGCTTTCCTGAATTACACAAAAAAGCATGCAGCATGTTCATAAAGAATATGAACAAGGAGTGAAGAGTGCATTATGTTCCATTTCATGGTACCTAGTCCAGTACTTCCCATCCCCTGTTATTATCTCTGCAGGCTATAGAAGGTCAAATATTACCTTTTTCTTTCCCTGCAGTCCACACTGGTATATAACTATGCCAGAGTAGGAGAGGGGTGACCTAGGTTGCTGAGTGCCAGAAAGCTTAGCAGCAATGTCTGCATAGTTACTGAAAAGAGCAATCAAGCTCTGCCTTGGGATGGATTTAGTATTTGGGGAGCACTCAGAAATAAGAAAGACAATATGTGAAGGGAGACTGAAGGCAGTACAATGGATTTGGAGAAGGGACTATACAATAATCCTGAGTGTGTAATGCCAAAGCAGTAATATTAAGGTTTGGATCACTTGTGAAGAGGTCTGAGCTCATTTTCTGAAACACTGCTTTGGCAGTACCAAAGAGGGAAAGACCTACATCAAGAAATAAACTGGGGAATCGTGACTGTACCAACACAATGACAACAACKGCAAGAACGGCAGACCTTAAATCTTAATTTAGTCACACACCTGTACATCTCTGAGCACAATGAGAAACAAAGGCAGATTGTTTTGTGTGTTTTTTCCTTAACAAGTATCTGTTGCACACAAGCTAGAAATATCCTTGAAAATCAAAGAAAAGCCTACAGGAGGCATCATGCACCAGTGACACCTTAGCAGACTGTGTTAATGCTGAAGCGTGAGGAGCACTACAGGAGAACTTCCTTTGTTTGAGGTTCTTCCAAGAACTGACAAAGCACTATAAGCCAGTGTTAAACCAAGAAAATATTTGTGGGGGCTGAAGCAGGAGACAAAATGCTTTGCAGAAAGCTGTGGCATGCTCTCCAGTGTGCTTGTTCCCATTGCACAGGGATAGCTTTGTATTATATCTGAAAGTTATTTATTTACCAGATTATTTGACATTTTGGAGAATGAAACACAGAATGTTCAGGCTGACTTGCCCTGTAAGCAAGTGCATATTTCCTAAGGAGCTGGGCACAGCCAGAGAAGAATGTGCTCCAGTATCCTCATGTGTATGGGGCACAGCACACGGGCAGCCCAGGCACCCCCTTGGTCAGTCGGCTGCAGACAGCTTTTCTCCTCCCTTTCTGCCTGGCAGCACTGTGCATTCCTGTCTCTGCTGCTGTCTCAGCAGTGTTTTTGGAGGACATTTCACAGAACTGTTTCTGATTTCAYAGAATATTTTGAGTTGGAAAAGACTCACAAGGATCATTAAGTCCAAGCCTTAGWGGCCCACATGCGAATTGAACCCGTGATCTTGGTGTTATTAGCACCCTGCTCTGACCAACAGAATGTGCTGGWAATGCCAGTACCCATATATTCATGAGATTACCAACTCAAAACCTTTGCTGGGCCAAACCTGTTCATCTCCTTCATCTCCTCAACTCCATTGATCTCAAGGGGAAGGTGACAGCAGAGGGATGGCAGCATGGCTGTGCTGTGGGCACACTGGTGAGTGTTGGTTACAGACCAGCACGAGTATCTTATCACCCCAGCTACCTCCTGTGGTGTAAGAAATTTCCATTAAAGCATCTGCACCTACAGCAGGGGGATGGGTCAGTGGAGCCAGTCTTCTATCTGTAACCCTGGCACGGCTGTGTGATGGATCTGGTTCCTGCTGTTCTTTTTCTGTCCAAGCAGGCAATGGCTTTGGGGGCCCTTCTGTGTCTGTGGTGGGCTCAGGGAACAGTGTAGTATAGATTTTATATTTTCTCAGAACTCACCGGGTTATAGTGCCCAGATACTAAACAGACTTATTTCTAGAAATTGTGCTGCAGGTGTGATAGCGGGTACAAAAATAGCAGTGTATTCCTCATGGGATATTTGTGTGTAGTTTTGAGAAGTTACCTGTAGCCTCCTGGTGTGTTCACACAAGTGCCTCCATTGTGGCAGCCGTATGCTGTTCCAGAAAAAATCTGGCATTCATTAACATCCACTGARCACAGGAGGCCCTATGATGAAATGGAAAACCAGTTTGTTTTCCAAATAACTGAGAAATAAAGCAAACCATGGACCCAATGTTTAAAATAGTTTTCAAAGATATACAAACCATGGGCTGTTATCAACACAGCTTCCCTTATGAACACAATAACAAAACTTTATTTTTCAGCTGTGATTCTGTGACCCTTGCTATCAGTCAGATAGGGATAAAATATTTCAGATGTAGAAAGCATATGAACACCACATTTTTGTCACCTCCCCATTTTCCAAGTAGAAAAATACTCGGAAAATTTTCTTTTAAACTTTTTCTATCAGGAAAACGCATCAATTTTGACCCAAATCTTGCTGGGATAACTTTTAAGTTGAAAGCCTTTGAGAAGAAGATACAACATTTTCATCTCTAGTGCATCTAATAGCACCATTAAAGCATTTGCTAATGAAGTATCTGGATTAAAACAAAAATCAGAATGGCACTGATTATTTACACCCCCCTTTATCTTACTTGTTTGAGATTGAATAAACATCCGTCCCTTCCCCCATTCTCTATCCTTGCGTAAGGTCAACAGCAAGGCACGCAGTTCAGTTCACTGCTCAGCAAAAAGCAGACTAATTCTCTGCTGTGGGAACTGCCAAGAATCACTGACTTCATGGGCCATCGCCTGCGTGTAACAGTGTTTTTTTACTCACATATGTTGATATTGTTGAGAAGCAAACGAGTTGCTCTCCAACAGATGAATGACACTGGTGCTTTGCTGTTCAGTGGAGCTCACTCTGTCCTGAGCAACCCTACAGTGCTGCCTTCGTGGCAATCACACTAACCTAGATGCAGCCTTACATTAAAACACACACTCCATAGTCAAGGAGGCTGAAGACTCACCTGCCAGTTGCTGGGACAGAGGCAAAAGAAGCCATCCAGTGAGCTCACACAGGTCCCTGAGTTCTGACAGGGGTTACTACTGCAGGCTCTCCTCTGGACRTCCTGAAATGCCAGAAAAGAGTAGATAATCAGATTTTTGCTTAGCTGGTGTTCCATTAGCATTTATTTTCAAAATAAACCTTCTTCTTTCTTTCTTTCCCCTCCCTCCCCCCATGTTTTCTTGGATTCTCCCACCAATTTTTTTCCAGCAAGGCTGATTTGTGAACGTTTTAAGCTATTTCACTTATCCCTGTACAAATAATGATGCTGTGATTAGTCATACACAGAATGACCAAGAACTAGGATTAGAAAAGTGCTGTAAAAAGTAAATATCAATGGAGATCATTCCTCAGCAGCAGACTGSGAGTCTAGATGGAGGGCTATCTTGTCTTCTTGATTCCATGGGTGATTACTCTGACAATTGTTTTTCTTGGCACCTGTAGGTGTGGCTTGTCAAAAGCTTACAGAAGAAGAGGCAACAGCTGAAACTTTGCTAGTTTCAGGGCAATAAAAATCCAGTTTGAGTTTTCTAGTCTTTGTTTGACAGMCCAGTGAAGGAGAAGTTTACTTCTCCTTGGTATCTACTTGTTTTGAATGTACAACTGTTTCTCCGTTAAGAAATGCAGGCTCCCACACAGTTTATATTTTGTAAAAAAAGGCGTAKCACCTCCTCCACAAATCTTGGTGGGGTTTTTTTTAACTTTCTGTTACCAAAAAAAGTTTTCCTGAGGAATGCATGAGAGGAAAGAAATAATTTAGCTATTTAATAATTGAAACCTCACTTTATTTACTTGGGGCTGGGATTTTCTTTTACAATCTCTAGTTGGCTTCCCATTTACTTACCTGCTCTAAGCTTTGAAGTTTGTGATCAAGACCCCGGATCTGCAAAAGAAATGCAAATTACATTGTGCTTGGTATAAGAGTGACCACAGAGGTACTTGCTGGATACCAGTAAGCTAACAAAATATTTTCCTCTGAGATAAGAGAATGGCATGTGATACCAGGTGACAGATCAAAATGCGGCCCCATTCACGGTGATTTTGGTGGTTTAGGCAGTTTAGAAAATGACAGCTTAAATATGYTCCAGCTTGGATCCTTAAGGCAAGACTCAGTCTAGCAAAGAGGTATTCAGATGGTCAAAACTGAGAACAAGAATATTCCTGGGAGACTGTTCAGGTCCTCACATGCATGAGGAGGTGTGGGACAGAGCACCAAAACCAAGAAAAGCGTCACCAAAACTCGGTGTGTTGTGACCACAAACAGCAAGCTGACACTGAATCAAGGAATATGATGGATACATCTTAGCACAATTTCCCTAAAGGAAGGTGTCTTAGGCTATAAAATATTTTCCTATAAGGAACTTGTAGTAACACTGTAACAAAAGACACTTAAATCAGGCAGTKGTTTAAAAATCTTCTCATGGAAAAAAATGTTCAGGAGCAAGGAAGTGACAAAACTACTGCATAGGTCTTTTTTTCCGCTGCAAACCCCTATAGCCCATTTCAGCTATGGAATGAGATGGCTGTGTAACAGCTATGAAAACATATGTGCTTCACTTCAGAATTTATCAAAAAATATTAGAGTGTATAGTCAATACAGATGCTGATAGGGAGCAAAGAATAATCATAGTAACTGGAAATTTTTGGGGAATTTRCTGAAATATTTCTGTTGTCTCCAGAGTTTCTGAGTAAGTTTCTCAAAAATTAAACACAGATTCCAAGCTGATGCTAAACAGGGACTCTGCTCCAGTTCACTGAACTGGGTCCAGAAATACGACAATAATCAGGTTGTTTAATATTAGTGTGAGGAATAGCAAACTGGGAATGCTGGAGGAGGAAAACACAAAGGTATGGCTCACCTTGGAGGACAGCAGACTAATCTGCTGGGACACATTTGGAGAGGCAGCGGYGACTTTTTTAAGTTCTTGAATCTCTGTGCTACTCTCTCTAACCTAAACAACAGAGATAATGTGAAACAAACTTTGACTTTTCAAAAGCTTAAGAAAGTCTTGTCCTTGCATAACTTTACTATTATAAAGTCCACTTAAATGCAGAAAGCTCTGCTACATACACAATTTAATCTTTTAATTATCTTCTGTGATGACATGATTACTTTACAAGTCTGCAATAGCTTACTTTCATAYTAGAGTACTGCTAGAGATAATATAAAATAAAATAATACAAAATACATCAAATGCTTGTGAAGAAAATTTAACTATTAATATGTAAAACTAAAAATGAAAAYATATTAAGGAAAAGTAGCTATATCACCTGATCAAAGAGTTCTGCAAGGTCTTCTTGATTAATTTTTACTTTCCCCAGTGGTCCAGTTCTAAATTCAATATTTCTGCTGGAGCCAGCATGGAACACTAAATTACCCTGCTCAGAGGATAAACGAGGCCTGTTGTGTTAGGGGGAAAAATAAAAATAAAGAGATCATTTAGTTACACATATCTGCCAAAGAGTATGTAAAATAGAGCTATACTAAAGTCATCCTGCTCCCATTACCAGCACTTACAGAGCACTACATCAACAAATGCATTTGCAAGCAATGGTACTTACTGCTCATCATAAGTGGCTCTTTTCTGCCTCTTTTTTTCATGGTGGTTTGAGTCACAGCTCAGTCCAGAAAGTAATAACAACACAACTATGAGCACAGGAGCAGGAGGAGCCCAAAGCATTGCTCTCCTCCRGCTGTCCTGCACATGAAGTGAAACCTCCAGTGCTGATCTGGGATGTTGTGAGCCCAGRTGCCCTTTGCTCTCACACAGCTCCTTGTTCACAAGGTGCCCATTCTGCTGTCTTGTCTCGCAAGGGTGAACTTTATCTCAGACACYTTAATTAAAGATTGACAGCATGCAAATCCTCTAGACATTAAATGCATTTTTCTCTTTTTGTCTTTTGGTTTCAGGAGCTTTGAGATATCATTAATTGGGATCTGCCTGTACTTTATCAGTATGTCTTTGCCCTTTGTACAGCTGAGCACCCCTGTCCCTGAGCACCTTGTGATCTGCAGCCAGATACTGCAGAATTGGCTCTCCCACATGCAGCACCACATGGGTGAAGGAAGGAATATTTGGCAGCACTAAAGGACCTAAATTGTTACCAAAAAAAACCCAAATGTAAAACCCACAGTGGCTGGAAAGGAATATTTGTATTGAAAGAGAAGCTTCCAGTCAGTAATTTACTGGGCAGATGACACAAACAAGTCAGCAGTACTGAGCAGCATCCCATGGATTACACCAGCACAGTACAATTTTAACCGAATATGGCTGCTCTGAAGGGTCACTCAGTCCCCAGATGCTGAGGCTCAGGCTGTTGCTGCTGAAAGCCATGAGAGATTCCATGTCCCACCTCCCCTTTGTTTTTGCCAGTCTCCACATTATCCTTGCACAACACTTTGCTGTGCTTTGYTCTTCCTGCTTAGAGGAGYTCTGTGTATATTTTCTTTCCTCACACTAGGAACTTCCTGAACCTCYAGGCCCACCACCATTCTTTTTGATTTTCCTTTTTGCTTAGCAGACATTCAGCCTGCTCACATTTCAAAACTCTTCTGAGAAGGAAAGAWTAGCAACAGTTGTAGCTGCTCTTGYTCATAGATAACACTGGCATCCTTTAAGCCCCACACCTTCCTGGAGGCCATGGAGCTCCTGCACTTCCTAACCCAGTCCAGTCTTTCTGCTCCAGTTGGTACTTGTCACAACTATGTGGAACCTGCCCTGGAGCTGGGGGGATTGAATGAACTCTACAGCTTTTTACAGATGGGAGCATTACGAGGTCAAAACAACCTGGGAAGAAATTGGATGTGGTGACAAAAAATATTAATGTCACCTCAGAAAGAGAMAGATGCACACTGTGAACATGAATGTGAAGTCGGATTGGGGAAAGTTTGTGGTGCTGACACAGATAACCTGAACTTCACTATGAATAACCATAATGCCTTAGATTGTATCAGTTGTATCCCACCATTTTTGTTAACATAAAAAGTGGATTTTTATTAAGTTTTATTATCTGTGTTTTCATTAACTTACCTTGGAATTCAGAACAGCATCAGCCTGCTGACCACTTCCCTTGTGCTCACACTGACTGTGATGTAGGTAACCCAAGAGCCACTGCTGCTGCCAGGGGATCTGGAAGGGCAGAGATGAAGCTCCTCCTGAATCCAGGGGAGACAACCCATCTCGTAGTGGTGAGGCAGAAGCTCAGCTCTCTGGATGTTCATCTGCTCTGTAGCAGGGAGTCTATCAGCTGCTCCTGCCTGAACAGAGAAATATAATGACAAATTTTTGTATATTGTCCTTTACCATCATGGGAGATACTGTATCAATTAAAACAGAGAATTGTATCCACAGTTGCTAGAAATATGATTACTCCACAATGGGCTATGTTTCAATCCACATGGACTATATYTTTTAATTCCAACAGAGAATCTGCCCCCTTCACCTTTTTATTTTTACTATCATGCTTTTTGCTCTGAAGCCTCTGTTCAGGAATAGGACAGCACAGACAAATTATCAATGTGTCTGTCTGGTCAACAGGACACCTTCTGCCTCTGGGTATTCTGGTACTGTCCATTAAACTAGTGCTCATTAACATTCTTCCTGTTGATTCTGAAATCAGTC
>NW_026623246.1:1097424-1140132 GCF_030028575.1 Malurus melanocephalus
TTGAATAAACTCTGGGCCAACTACACCCTTGCTCCTTAGCAGGCTGGCTGAATGTCTGTATACTCCAGGAATCTATTTTCACAAAGTCCATTGTATGCTGACAGTTTCCATCCTGGCCTTCAGCTGTAGCCCACAAAATCCTKCCTTTTCTCTATTCATTTCTTTTGCACACTGACTATGCATTGCCCCTCTCTGCTGCCTGTCAACCTTTGATTCAGRCTTCCCTTTCCAACTAATTAGCTCCAATATACCAATAACCAGTGAGCAATAAGCCATAAAGGATTAAGACAAGGCTRCTAATGCAAGGAACAAGAAGAAACTCACCTTCTCTTCCTGCAGGCTTTATAGCTTAGAAAATGSTTGGCCTGAAGACCAGTTGACTTTGACTATGCACTGAATACAGGATGGAAACAGAGTGGTGAACACCCACCTATTTGCATGACACACTRTTTTCCATTTCATTAGGTCTACCAGATTTTAGTTAATTTAGTGTTTTTTCCTAGTGAATGCACCTTWGGCTGGCCAAATTGAGAAATCTATAAACCTTCTTAAGAAGAAAAATAGGTCGACATTTTCTAATTTTACTGTAATATATTGGGTTGAGAAATCATTTTTGGAGGAACAGAATGGAAAACCTGCAAATGTCTGGCATAGGAATAGGGACTGTTCTTTCTAGCAAGAAGAACTGGCAGGAACCTCTCCTCCTGGGACAGGTCATTCATTACCTCCCTAACATGAAGGCTCAGAAAAYAGCTCTAAAGAGTATAGGTTGTGCACAGATTTGGCAACAGTAATGGAGTGTTTGTCTCTAATTCTAATTGAAGTTCATCCTGTACTAGCAGGGACTACAATTTTCCACCATCTTGTGCAGCTGTGTGAAATGGAACAGTGGCATTCCTCTACTTCTCCAGCAGTATGTGCCTGCAATGCAAACATGGTGTACAAAAGAGTTGACTCAGATCATGGCCAAAATTCAGTACACATTAATTACTCACAGGAAGTTTTTCTTCTGTGCACTGAGAYGCATGGACTCTTATGAGTTTTTGACAACCTTTTTAAATGGAGGAAGAGCAGCAATTAGTGTGAATCCAAACCTGGCTGATTTTTTAATGGAAGACTAACAAATAACCCCTTTTTTCCCCTACAGAATCAAAGATAGATTCCTGCTATTCAATGTTATCACTCAAATATTTTCAAGTAATTATAAATCCAGTCCATTGCTAGTAAAATACCAAGCAGAGTACATTTACCGAAGTTTTCCCTCAGCTGAGCTCATATTGGAGTACTTCGATCTTCACTTCCCTGGATCCTCTTTTGTCTTTCCTCTTTCTAATGATATTCTAGTTTCAAAAGTGACACACAACGTATGAAGTAACAGTTATCTCCATGGCATAACTGCAATTTCATGGTGTAAGCCACGCTCCATATCGAACCCAGCACTTGCTGTGCGTCCCTACAGMTCTGAGGCAATCAAGCATGAGGTTGCTACCAGACCCTGTGCAGAGGATCAACAGGCATGGGGTCTACATCAAATGGGCGACTCTAAAAAGTAACATTTCCCTTGCTGTTCCTTACCTATAACTATGATTCATCAGTTCTTTCTTTCTTTTCACGAGTGTCTGGAGTTTTATGGCCACAGCACCTTCCCCAGGGGTTGCAGCTGCTGCAAGCCTCTATTTCCCACACCCCACTTTAAGGATTTCTTTCTCTTCTCAGCATTCTGCCAAGATTCTGCTTCCTCCAAACAGCTGATGAAGTTGATAAGTTACCTGMTAATTAAGTTAAACTGCCTGGCCAGGAAACTGAGTTTTTCAGTTTTTAAGAGCAAATGACAAAGATAAGAGTCTTGATTTAGTTAGCTACCTAAGCTGGAATTGATCTACTGTCCCAGCTCTCCCTGGATTCCTTTATCACAATGAAGGTTTAMCACATTAGTTTTTCACTCTCCTTATGAGACTTTTATTTTAGTTCTTCTGTCTWGCTTATTTTTCTTCCTGCACATTGTTGTTTCCATAAACCACAGACGACTTTAATGCTTCCTATTCTCCATTTAATTCTTTTTTTTGCAAATTAGGTTCATGAAAAGCTYCCAGTCGGTTTTATTGGCTTTGTTMTTTTCTATTGATTATTCCAGTCCTTTTAACACATTCCAATTGTTTTAACATACACTGCAGTTATTTTTAGGGACTTCCATTTGCATAGTCACCCTTCTTCACTAACAACCCTAAAGCCATGAATGGACCTGTCTGCATAACTTCCATCAGATTCATTCTATTCCAAACCGTTGGCTTTTACCAAGCAGTTCAGTCCGAGCTGTGACTGTAAAGCATTTACTGTGGTTACAAGTACTGGCATTCAGTCACCATATAAAATAAGCAGTAAGAATCATCATCCTGGGCTAGAAAAAGATCTGTCCAGGTCAGTGTATCATCCAGGTCACTTTCCAACAGTGGCCAAGAGCAGACAGGATACAAGAAGGGGCGAACATACAGTTCCTCTCATAAGCACTCTTTTGGCCTCCAATTATTTGCAGCTTGGGAACTTCTTCAGTCAGAAGTCTATTTACTCAGTACTCTCAAAGGATTTTTCTTGCATGAATTTGTCCAGTCATCTCCTTCTCTCCATGATTCACCTTAAAACACGTGTACAAAAATGAGCAATGCCACATGTTAAGTATGGTCAATAAACATTGAAAATGTCAATAAAAATATTCAAAAAGTGTACTATCTATAAACAAAATGACACTAGTTTGTTTTTTAAAATATATACAGAGCAAACATTTGAACTAATCAAAACTATTTATTACTATCTACGTATGAGAAAATATATTAATACCATCAACATGCTTTGCTTCCAAATGCCAGGCAGCAATTTAAAAATACTCAAATTTGCATGGACAATAGCACAAGACAAACATGCTCTCATTGAAGTTGGGATTCCAGGATTTATTCCTGAATTTAAAATCAGAGACATTCCTCACTGGAGATTTTAGGAACTTTTTTGCTGCAGTTTCCCCGATCTTAGTGAAAGATATCCAACCAGAGTGGACATCTGACATTCCATMCACCAACTCTCTCACTAAAAGTAGTGTGTTTCACTTGATTTAAACCCTTCCAACACTGCTTCTTGCTTCACCAGAGCTTTTACTGGAAGATTTGCTGTCCAGCTTCCTCCCACTGTCAGAAGGACCAGGTAGGGATAAGTCAAAGAGAACAACTCTGTTGTCTTGCCTTCAAAGATGGCTGCCAGGCACTCTAGGGCCACTATTTTCTGAAATGGCTATATAAATTCCCCAAACCTTACAATCAACTAAAGATATAAATAACAGAAATCTTGTCATGCTCTTCACAATAACATTTAAATTGACATACTATCATGTTCAGTATTTCATAAACTTCTAATGAAATTGTAAAACTACAACACTCATGTTTGCAGAAATAAAGGGAAAATGGCTACTGGAATTAATTTTGGGCTCTATGTCTACTTTATTATGGTTTCACATTCTTTTTCCTTGAGTATTTCTTTGACCAGTTCAACTTCATACAGTATTTATAAAAAACTGCTCAGAAGTGCCTAGCGCTCTGAACCAATTTTTACTTTATCTCCTCCAAATCCTTGCTAATATGTCATATTCTTTAAACAACATGCAGATAAAAAAATATAACATTTAAGTGGTTGTAAACACACAGGAGACAAGATATATTAAACTGCTAAGGAAAATAAATATAATGCAGTATTTATACATGAAGTCAAGTGTTACACTTAAGTACAGAAAGCAAATAGAGCAGCCAAGAATCTGAGCTGAGAATTGAATAGCTCATCCTTGAGATGTAACAAATATTTCCTAAATTTTTTGTTTATTTTAGAAATGTGTGACAACTGCTAAAACATAATTGTACAGTCATTGAAGCATTGGACCTGTACAGATTTCTACTGAAATGTCTCTGTCAGAATCAAAATGGGCTTTCCCTTAACACAGTTTATGAAACAGTATCACTGATCAGTGTTTTCCCAGACTGTAATACAGAGATTCCTGAAAATCCTTGTCCTGTGAGGGGCCAGTAAAAAGTGAAACAAAAAAGTCTCTAAGCAGGAGCCTTGAATTCACTGCATGGAAGGATGCACCTCCACTTCAAGCAYCAAAAAATACTCAAACTCAGTGTGTTAAACAAATGGTATTTTAGCAATTTTACTGCTAGACAGGTGTCTTTGTGAGTACAGGGAAACCCTAGTCTAACGCAGATAGAAACTAGTATAGGGAGGATGTTTCGTAAGGCAATCTGCAAGCTTCAAAAATGACAGAATACAATATAACACCACCAATATAACACCAATTTCTCGGCAGAAATTCTCAAGTTTGAGGGAACACAACCACATCACCTCACTCAGATAATAAAATGTAATTAAGATATGCAAATGAATGAGGTACAAAATCAAACATCAGATTCTGGAAATCTCCCTCCCTTTCCAAAGCTGTTTTGCAGATTTTACTTCTTCACCTTTCAGCTGCTTTGGTAATCACATTTCATTGCTGTGAAAATGCTTAAGCTGAAGTTGCAAAGTACAGCAATGATGTAGAYTGCAAAGTACTTAGGATTAGGAGACTGCTTGGAAAAGGAAGCAACATGATCATCAAGTGAGGTCAAGCAGGTACAACCCAACAGAACTCAGTAAATCAGTCTATTAATGACAAACCAAGGGGATAAGCAGCACTCAATTTAGCTGCACCAATATTACAGGGTTAGAAGGAGTAAAACACAAATATGTATTTACAACTTTGAATTCTTTCAAATTCTTTTTCAGGTGAAGACACAGGCCAGCCTCATCTTTCTCTAGGGCTTTGTCCAGAGCTCTTTCAGGTGTCAATATGCTCTTGGAGAATAAGACAGGCTGAAGTAGGTGAATTCAAGCTTTTCCTGGTTTAACAGTCCACAAGAAACATGCAAATCAAGATTGAAGAAGAAGTACATAGGAGTCATCGTAAGATTAAAGTATGGCACAAAATATCTACACAAACTAATTTTGAAATTGTTTTCAGGACCACAGCAGATGAAGGTAGCTGCAGTATCTCTACAGCAGCTCTGTTCTCTGTGGTATTCAATTTCTCCTGCATTACCAAGCCCAGATGGAACATACCATTACTGTTCTGTGTCATCCCATGGGTGGAGGGGAGAGGCAGGAAGAAAAATCATTCATTTTCGCAATTGGCAACTTTAACTTACTACTTTGGTGCACAGGAAATATGATCAAACTAAAAAATTCTTCTGTTTTCAGGCACATCAGCTCCCTAAGGGATACTTAATAAGTATAATCTCACCTTTTCCTCACTCAAGCTGTTTTTAATCTAGATACCAATGGGAAAATTCCAAGGAAAAATAACAACTGGAACACATGCTTCTTTGGAGGGCTTTCAGCTTTCCCATCATTTCTCTATTATTTCAGAGATACTAAACTCACAAGACTGGATTAAAAACCCACTGTGTTCAGCTCTGTGAGGCACTGTACAGTGGTGGCACTCAGGATGGCCACGTGCAGTGCTTTCAGCCCAACACAACCTCCTAACCCCAGCACTACTACCAAGATCTGTGAAGAAATTTCCAGAAGAAGCCCATATAGTTTTTCTCCAGTTCTTACGTCACAGGAACCTAAATATGGACCTTTTAAATATTTTTAATGTCCTTTACATGTAGGTCTTTGCTAAACAGCAATGATCTTACCATGAATAATGTGAGAAACAGGCATATTATTGTCAGGGCTGTGATAATCTTGAAATATTTTTATTCAGCTGCACCTAAACAGATCATTCCAGACAGATACATACCAGACAGATCATATCCAGTTGGGTTCCAGAATCCTACAAGTATTTAAAGATGAAACAACCACAAAGTAAGGACAACACTGTGTCTTAAAAATTGTATATGAAATACTGAATTTAATAGTTTCATGAGCTACAAAAATGACATCAAAATTTCACATTATGAATACAGTAAATCTTTCAGAATGWATCACTTACATTTACAGATGATAACATTTTACATGTAGAATTTGGTCTCTGCACCTAATTAAAACAGCATTTATACAGTTTTGTACAGCACTGAGAAAACATTTTTAAGGTAAAATGTAATAGTCTTTTTTCAYTGCAGTATTGGCATATGCTATTCCTTTTCACTTTGCAAACTAAAAAGAACTTTTGAATAAAGCAAATAAATCCTGTAAACTTCCATTTAAATAAAMCACCTGTACAGTTCAAATCCAACGTGAAAGGCAGTTATTAAAAATGTATCAAAAATGTTCAGCAAAATGTCTGGACAAATGTCTTGGTAAGCTCTGGTTTTTGTCCAGCTTCCATCAGCTTTCTCCTGAAAGATGGAAGTATTTTCTGTCACCAGTCCATATGCATCAGATTCAGTTTCTAAATTATTCAAGTAGAATGGAGATCAATTTTGCCACCACGTGTACATTGAGGCTGTTTCCCAGAAGACGATAACATTGCTTTATTGTTACCTTTTCAGGAAAACCTAGAACAAAAACATACAGTGCAACATCACTACACTGGGTTTGTTCCTACTTTTTAGTCTGACCCTTTTTTTCAGYGAACATTTCTTAATGCAGTTATCAGGGAATGCAGCAGGATTCACCCTCCCTCGAGCCCCTCCCCCAAAATTCACAAAGTTACAAAACCAATTCATTGGATTTGGATCAGTTCTTCTATTACCAATACTGCCACCTCTAAGGTTTCACAAGAAGCTTCAAAACATTCCTCTRTTGTGTAACTATTGCTGATCTACCTTCGCTTCAGAGAGCACAAAACATCCAGTAGTCTTAGGGAGGGGCAGCAGCACTAAATCCCTGCACAACTGCTACTCTAGATAACATCCCCAGAGGAACATGGCCACAGCAGAAAGAAAATGTGACAATTCCACAGATGGATTGAACTGCACTTCTCAACATGCTTAATACTGTTCTTCCTACATGATGCCCTCTAACCAGTTCAGGCAAATCACGTGTCTATCAGTGCAATACACCACCAGCACAGATGAAATGATGAGCAAGGCTTATTCAGTGAGTAATCAAGCAGTCRAACAACTTTCCATGTAATAAAATGCTCACCCTGTTAAACACACTCAGAAATACAGACAGCATCAGAAATATCCTTCCCATATTAAGTGCATGGACTRGCAGAAAGGAGTAAAAATTACACCAGTCCAAATATTGGGAAAGGGCTGTGTTGTGTACTGAGTACCAAGGTCCTGAGAGCAAAGCAGTTTTGAGCAGCCAGCTGCTCTGCTCTGTCCTTGCTTGCACTCTTACCTTACTCCAACTGTGAGGTAAAGTGCATTTGCTTCAACCTGAGTGAGAGATGGACAGCAGTGCTGACTTAACTGTTAGGGTCATATATAAGTCAGCAGTGCTGACTTAACTGTTAGGGTCATATAACTGACCACATTCAGTTATTTCATCATTCCCTAAGAAAAATTACCAAACTGTGACTCAGAGGTCATCACCACCCCAATTAGCTCAGATGCATAAGCACACTGTGTGTGCAAATAGTGATATCTATGCTTTGAAATTTTCACAACTTTTCAGAAAAAATTCTCTTCCACAGAGCTCAGGAGAGAATGTGGCTGGACAGCTGTTGAGTCAAAGGAGGCTCTGAGGAGGAGGTGGTGTCTGGGAGGAGTTGTTCCATYCTTCTCTGCCAGTTATTAATGCCTCGAATGTGGACTGCTTCAGTAAACACATCTTCTGCCAGCTCCATCTACTCTGCCCAGCTTCCTGGCACTCACATTTGGGCAACTGCTTTTCTCTTTGGAACAATTACTTGCACTCCCACACAAACTTACTTAGATATAGTTTTCACATTCCATTGATGAATAAGGTACAGAATAAAAGCATTTTAAAAGAGCACATGAAAATAAATATGTATTTCTGCACACACACATGCACTTATGTGCACTTACAAGCCTATCCGAATASTGAAAATGTCAAAATTTCTCCTTCTATCTCTTGGGAACTGAAAGCCAAGAATTGTTTTTCAGAACTCATGGTTTCCTTTATCCCAAACCTCCTCCCTCTGACTGTTAACATTGTCTTGCATCTTCTATCTTCTTGGTTTCAGAGTAGCCTATATCAGAAGGTCAGATTCAACAACTCCCACTATRCTGGCACTTGCTGCACAGCTCTCACTGTAGCATTTATGTCACACACAGTACTTGATGATATTGAGGTCTTAACAGCATGTACTGCCCCATGCTGGCTTTTGTTCCCTAAAAGCTTGCATCAATTGCTAATAAGAAAAACGGAAAACACATTCTGACATTACTCTCATGAAAGCAGGTCACAGGTGCAAGAATGCTCCGTTCACTTTTAATAATATTGCTGTGGGACCCACCAGAGTGACTAAGACAAATCACTCCAGTATTTCATTGAAYTATAGTGCAATTACTATTTATACATTTAGATGTTAAAAGCACAAATAAATCTAGTCATGTTAAGAATGAACAATGACTTTAACTCTAGACCTCGCATATTGGAAAAGGCCATCAACTTCTTAAAACACAGAACCATTTAGACAYGATCACATTTCTTTTGAGATACTGTAGCTGCACTAGTAACAGCATCTGTTACAAAGCTCCTGAAAGTCTGTTCACATCGTTTTTCAGCTTATAGTTTCCTCATTCTTTAGTTTTTTGGACMAACAACATATTTGCAGTGGGTACAATTCCAAGACTTCGGGTTTTGAAAATTTTAGCCTAAATATTGCTGTCACAGAACAGCAGAGAACTTATAACACATTTTGCTCTGAGAATATCATATTTCACAATAATTACTGGAAGTTTAACATGGGAGAAATGCTGTCAGGGGAACACCCTTTGCAGCAGCTATAAATATATCCACTTCCAAAAAACCCCAGAGCTTCAAAATTTTAAAGGAAAYTGAGATTACAGTACCTAAATTCACTGAAGATTTCAATCAGCTTAGAGTCAAGTAACAMTTTTTTAAGCAAAAAATGGGAAATATTTTAAACACAAAGAAATGTCAGCCTTGTGACTCAATGTAGWGGGAAAAGTATGTTCTGCCTATGAATCAGGAGTATAATCAAGAGGAAACCACTGAATGAGAGAGAGGCTTGCTTTATGTGTCATCAAAGTTGAAAAAATAGTATAGAGAGGGAAGAGAACTGCAAAAACTGTAAAAGTTGTAATACCAACTGCCATAATTCTGGAAAAAGGGTACTGTCCCCTGAGAGGTGGAATCCCAGCCAACAGAAGATAGGTCTGCTACATGAACACATTGTACATGGTGATCATCTGGATAATCCTGAAATTCAGAAGCCTGACTTGTCTTCAGAGCTCAGTTCTSGTTTGCAAAAATACTGAACCTCCCAGGTGTCTCTGCAGAAGGGCTCTTAACAGAAAGCATGGTATGAACCCAAGCACTATGAAATTATAAAAGTTGGGTTTCGCAAACTGCTCACCCCAAATTAATGGAGTCTTCCAAATACAAATTTCTCAATTGTCTCAGTTCTCCCTGTGTAAAATACAAGCAACATTAATCTACTGCACTTCTCAGTAATGTTGCAGACTGATTCAAGAGCTGAAAAACTCCAGCTGTATTTAAAAAAGAGAGAAAATGGACAATTCAGTGCTCAAAAGAGATCTTGAGCAGCATGATAAGCCAAATTCAGCTCTGTGAAGTTCAAATATCTTGACATCAGCCTACATGAATATGGAACAGAGCTGTGCTAAAAGGCTTTCTGCAAATAGAACAGAGAGAAGAGAGGCTCTGAAAAAACACTRYATGTTGGTGTGTGACAACACAGCACATGCTTGCAAATACTCACAAACAYGWAAGCTTAGTGCTGGCAACTCTAGTTTCACTGTGCAACCTTGATMGTGTTCTCCACATGYAGCAATTTTGAATGTAACCRGTAATAAATGCAAAAAAACCTAAAACTATGAAAGAAACAAATACMGAGAAAAAAGACACTCCTCAGAACTGAGGAAGTCAAAGGAAAATATAACGTTACTCAAGGTAAGTGCTGTCTTACTCTTTGAGCAATCTGGTCTAGTGGAAGTGGGTTGGAATTAGATGATCTTTAAAGTCTTTTCAAACACAAATCCTTCTATGATTTCATGGATGATTTTGTTGCTGAGTGACAATAAATTAATCTGATGGGACATCATCAGGTCAGTTCCTCAGCAGATAATAACAGTTACACTTTCCTGCTTGCCTTTTTTTACAAGGAGGATTCTAATAAATTTATTTCAGGTTTTTTTTGATGTGTATCCAGTGTATTGGTACTGCTGAGTCTTGTTCCTTGACTCCTTCTTCACAGAAACACTTGGAAAATGAGGTAACTGACCTAGGGCTGCCATTTCTAGAACACAGAGATGGCTTAATAGATTGGTCACTCCTCAACAAAGAATTGTCTGTAYCATCTCAAATTCCATTTCTGTCAGCAGCTGTAAATGTGGAATGGAGAAAGCAAGCAGCTCAAATGCAGAGAACCACAAACAGACCTACTAAGCTGGCAGGATATGTTGATTTATCACAGTTGTGAGTAACTGGCTGCTGAGTAAATAGTTTCAACTATAAACAATGGTATTCCTTCAATGTATTTCACTAACAGAGCATTTTGCATGCCAAAACCTTCTTCTTAGCTTATGAAGATAAACCTTACCACAGAAGCTGGCTCTGACAAAACATGAAAAAAACTAGTGGAAATTCAGAGAAATTCAAAGTTAGCCAAATAACAAGAATCAAACAAACATAAGAACTGAGCGGTCTGAAAAAAAATGCAAAATAAAAAGAAAGGATTAGTCCCAGTATAAGAAAATTCATTGGCATTTCTGMAGAATAATGTAGAAATGGGTACTTAGCAGTACATACCAAATTCTGAAGGGAATCCATGAAGATTTGCTATTTCTCTTGGGGTAAAGTACCTCAGTTTTAGTGTTGACAATTTCATAAGCTTCTCTGCTTCTGGTAACTCGTCAATGTGTTTAAACACTGATTCAAGCTATGAAGAATATAAAAGACAAGAGATATGATTAATGTGAGCCAAATATGTAAAATTTACACTTACATGTTAAGAGAACATTTCTTTAATTATCACAGTGCCAAAGACAACAGCATGTTTTGCTTGGGAGTATCATTTACATTCTATTTTTGCAGCCAACATCTCAACACRTGGACTTGCAAGAAAGAAATCAATGTAGCCATGAGGATGTTTATCATTTCTTCCTCCAGTTCCAAGCTATACCAATACTTAATGGGACAATCAAAGAACTACAAACATTTGTTAATGACAAMGGACAGTGACTCAGTGTAACTCAACAGCAGACCATTCATACAAATTAAGCTGTATGGATGCAGCTGTTTTAATGCACTCACTTTGAGATTATCCTGAATTCCAGAGCTGCATTCTTCTTATGTGTAGAAATGACCCATAATATTTGTGAACAGCACAAAAGTGCAGGAGGCAGGGCTTGTGTACAAAAYAGGCTTTGTGAAAAGTATCTTTGAATGTTGATTCACCAGTACATTTATTACCTTCCCCAATGCCTAAATACCACTTTGCAATAAACTTAGTATCAACAGTAGACCTTTTCAAAATACTCCCAGATAAACAATAATTTTGAAGTTCAAACAGGTTAAACATCTGACAATATTTATTAATTCATCTGTGTACAGAAAACASCTCTCGATTCACAATGCTGTACTGCAGCTTCTCCATGGAAGCAGTAATTTTTAATGTTTACACATACCCCTGTGAAGCCTCTGTATGACATGACACATAATAAAATAATAGCAACTCATATTCTCCACMCAGAGATGTACAGAGACAATTTGGTCTAAACAAACTTCTGTTTAGGAAMACAAAGTAAACCAATTGGAAACTCAGGCGCCACTCTTATAATATTCAGAATAACAAAGAAGAGAGAAAAAAACCCACGCTTTAAAACAAGTGTCAAGTTTTAAAACAAGTCATTCTAGTATGTTAGACTACACACTTACCTGGACATCTACTGCTGTCTGCAGAACTGAGCCAGTCCCTTCCACATAGTGTCCATACCTTAACAACAACAACAACCTTAAATTAATATTTTAATTGGATTTCCTAGCATTGACAACTGCAAAGATGTAATGAGGTTATTTAAGGCTCCTTTGCCTTGATTATCAGTCTCCTGGACAGATAAAGCAAGGGGCCTTGTTACAAAATCCACTAACCCTTGGAGTGCAGTACTCTCTGAACGTGCTCTCTGGGGATGAGCCTGCACTCACAAGCGAACAAGGGTATATCCACAATAGTGCCTTATACAAGGCAACTACAAAAATGACAAGGAATTCAAGCATAGGACTGCCAAAAAGAGTCATCTACATTGCCTCAACCGATTTTACATTAATGTAAAATGTGTTAAAGGTCAAACGGTCCCAGGGGTTCAAATTAGCTCTCCTTATTCAAAAGAGGGCCACTAGTGTAAGCCTCCAGCTTCCAAGTCAAAGCATTAGGAACAAAGCAGTTCAGTCAGGTTTAACTTTTGCTTGCTTGTGGATTTGCCACTTAAAGAAGGGAGATGGCCAGGCAACTATGCAGAACAGAACAAGAAAGAAAGAAAAGAAATATTAAATCCAAGTAAACAGTAAGCAAAGTTACATTCTGAAACCTATGATCGCTGTTCTGCATGCTTTGTGGTTGATTGCATAACAACATGWTTACTCTGTAGTCTCTTCAAGGCTATCATTTAAACATAATTATGTGCTTTAAGAAACATGCTCTGTTGGTCTGACTATGGTGATTTGAACATTCTGAAGAGACAGAGACTGAGTCATGACAACATACAGTTTTGCACTGTGGAAGAACTTCAAAAGATCTGCATTAGAGGGATGCGGCCTGCACCAATTGTTAACAGATACTGTTCTCTGGTTTTATCTGTACAATTGTAATGACAGTTATAAAGGTCTTCTGTTTGGGACCCATTCCTAAAGCATGGCACAAGTTATWTTTCAAGCCTAATTCTACATAGAATAAAAGAATACTCTCTCTTCAGCACAGACACAATGACCCARCACGGCTCAATCTTGAGTATTTCATCCTCAGCTGAAAAAGCTTACAATTTGTTCTGCCAGTAACAGCCAGAGGAGCACTCATTTTAAAACAAAGTGCTCACAAATCTTCCTCGGGATCAGAAGACCTAAACACTGACACAGATTAAATACATGTGGAATCGAACTGTGYTGTAAATATATCATCTTTAATTGGTTAGTTGCATTCTGAAAATTCCCTAACATGAAGTTTAACAATGTAACMCCCACAGCACCGAGGAATCCTCATCCTTTTCCTCTTACATAGCATCTGATCATATTTCAGTTTAATATAACTGAGCCAAAATAAATAAATGAGGTAAATTTCAAAGTGGTATTGAAGAGTTTTATTGGGAGAAATAAATACTTCTATCTAAATAACTGGCACTGGAGTATATAACTCATCTCCCCCCCCAAAAAAGACTGCAGTTGGTGTCCATGTGGTTTGGCAGCCATGTGTGTGTGTGTGTGTGTGTTGGTTTTTTAACACAATTGTGGCATATGGCCAATGTAATGTTAGCTGGATTGTTATTCATTATTATTGAAACTGCTGACTACAGAAAAGTTAACATTCCTACCTTAGACCCAGAATATAATTAAATTTTGTCACAGTAAAAAAAGTATTGATTTTCTGACATTTCATTACAAGGTATAATGAAAGAAGTTGGCTTAAGAAATTACAGTCTTCAATTTTTATCTGATTCAAGATTCCCCCCTCCTTTATTTCTATAAAATTWAAAAAAACCTTTTCATTTCATACATGTATTTTTTCTGGGTATRTTGTGTTCTACATTATGAGTGAAAAAAAGCTAAATTCTACAAAGTCAGAGACTGCTTCTGTAATTGATATTTACACTACTTTGAATGGTATCGCATCTCTTGCCAATAGCATTTCAAAAATCTAAAGTATGTCCAGAATGATTATATACCTAGAGAAGTTAGATATAATCTTCATTTCCTCTGTCCTTTAAAATAGACAATTTCCTCTCAAAACTTCAGTCAATGCAAACATACTCCATGGTGTTGGCAGTCTCATGGAACTCAGCAATCATTCACTCAGTGCCCAGGAATCCAGTGTCAAAAGGGCACACAGAATTACCTGCTTGATCTCTTATGCATTACAGGTCATTACATTTTGCTGTATACTCCACCAAAGCCYTTCAGAAGACATACTTCTGCAAAGCAAAATATCAGTGTTTGAGGTCCCTGAATTAGCAAGGACTGGAGAAGGCATATCCAGATTATTTCTATCACATAAACCTTGCTCGAAATATCCGAAAACCAAAGACAGAAGAGGACAATTTTTCTCCAACTCTCAAAGCTGATGGTCAGTGAGACTTACAAGAAAGGCACCAGACAGGCGTAGCAGCAGAGGGATTCCCTCTACTGCCTGAAGTGCTGCTCCTCACCATTCAGGGGTCTTTTTCCTAAATCTCATGCTTGAGAGAAACATAAAAACAGAGCTGCTGGAACAGATACAGCAGGGACTTATTCTGGGCCTCAGAAAGGGATTTTGATGAGATGTAATAATAAACCTTCTCTTAATGGAGAGCTGTAAATGAGATGATTACACTGAGAACCACACTGGCAACCTTCCTTCCCAAAGGGTCTTGAAAAGGGGAAGCAAGATGGTAAATCAGAACTACTACAACTACATCCATATCAGCAGAGGAGTAAAAGTCACACTTCCCCGGTGTCAAATTTCCCACCGCTTGATATTAACTACTCAGAAGCCTCCTTCAAAGTGATTTTGATAAGCATGACCACAAACTACCATGATGTATTCTAGTGAAACCACAAGTGGCCAATTACTTTTGATGACACTTAAGGCMTACATAAGATACTTGAGACACAATTCTGGCCTAAGGGCTTTTTTGGACTATTCTGGTTAAGAAAGAAATCTCATAAGATGCTGATTCCCCCACAGCTCAAAAGAAGGAGGGTAGAAAAGGCACATCCATATTTATCAATGAGAGCTGGGGGAAGGCCATTCCTGTTGCACAGATTTTGAACTTTCAAAATCTTTTTCTTCTTTTTTATTGTCAAAAAGTTAAAAATCAAAAACTGCAGGAATTCTGCCAAACTGGTAGTCTAATTTCTACTAATTAAAAGAAAGTTACAATCAGCTTTAACTCATCATCCAAGCCATTTTATTGAAATATTCAGCAAATTCAAAAAAACAAACCAATTAGAAAAATCTATCAGTGATAAAAATTCCCACATATTTCAAGGCTCCAACTGGAACGTTTCACTAAAAGTGCATTCCATGGAAAAGCTCCTCACCAGTTTCAGAACACTCACCAGCTTCCAGAAGTCAAACGTTAAATTGCAAGGTACAAATCAGAAAACTACTAGACAGAAAAGCACTGACGTTCTGCTCCATCAAATATGATTTGAAATGCAGTAACCTAACCAGTTTCATGACAATCTACAGCTATTCTGATCTACACAGCTGAAAATTCCAAGGAATCAATAAAATGTACAGCGGAGACAGATTTAATGAGGAATGGATCTGTCATGCATGACACTTTGTAACTTCATTGAGCAATATAAAGAAATTCATTAATGAATCAGCACTATACCAGTCTACTGGAACCATATTTCCGCAGGGGTAATTAAGCTTCTGTGAAGGTCAACAACAAATGGCAACTGTCTTTTGTGAATGCTTTTTTGGAGTGGGCACATGTTGTTCTGCCAGACAGATTCTCATGCTGGCATTCCACTGGACCAGCAAGCACACGATGTAAGGAGATTTCTTTCAAAGGCCTAGGATTTTTTGATGAAACACTTCTCTGTGATTTTACAGGACTTAYGTAAAAATACACTTAAAATTTCAGGACATGATTTAGCAAGACATTTTCTCAGCAACTTACCCTTTTGTGAAGCATGTGGATCTCCGGCAGGTGGGTTTAACAATGTCTAACAAGAAAGCATASCGCAATAAGGACTTTGGTGGTAAGAAATACTGACTCATTTCTTCATTTTCCTCTTCCAAGAARTCTTTTAGCATTTGAATAGAGGAATCATTATCCTGCTCATGTTTCCTTTCCATTTCTTCTACTGTTTCAAGCTTAAATAGAAAGGCCCCTTTTGGTAAAATCTTCTTGCTGCTGCAATCTGGACCAGTGTTTTGTTCCAGATTCTTCTCTTTGGASGACAAAGAACTGGTTTCATCCACTCTGTCAGTGACTTTTTTCCTGAGTAAATCTTCTCGATCCTGATCTGGGAATTTTGTCAATATCTAAGAAGAAATTGTGACAAAAATAAAATTAAAGGACTGTATTTAATAAACAGCTTGACTGACAACCACAAAGTGAGGTGGAATTCCTTCAGAGATGCTCAGAATAAACCAAGGAACCTTTTGATGTTATTTTCACAAAGATTTCAAAAAACAGTAGCATCAACATTTGTTGACCTATAAGCAATGATGTCAGGTACARCCACAGATAATTGCCTTTGCAAAAAGACTTTTCCAAGTGTGTAAAAAATGTAGCAGTATGACCTGTTTCCTAGCCCACTAGCAGGCTAAAAARCACCTCTCCCAACTATTTACAGCCATCTAAACCACATACATGCACATTAGTCCTTACAAAACTCAATATCCAGGCTGAAAAAAGGAGACAGAATTTAACTTTCCGGTTGGTATCACTCATCTCTCTTCTCCATTCATCAACACACACCACTAAACTGAAAATCTAACCTTCACCCTTCATGAATTAAGTCAGTCCAAGTAATACAAATAGACTCACTTGACCAGGAGCTTGAAAGGAAAACGGTTCTTGGTGAAGCTTTGCAATTAGAAAATACCGGAGCCTAGAATTGGGAATGCCAAGCTGTAATCAAAATTCAGAAGCCTTTAGTCCATGTGATAAGGAGTGAAAAAGTGGTCATACAAGTGATCTGCCATTACATGCAGTAACAGAACTACAGCATATGAATATATTTTATGACTTCAGAGGCATCAGCATTCATAGAGACAGAGACTCATAGAATAGTTCGTGTCGGAAGGGACTTGAAGGTCATCTAGCTCCAAGGCCCCCACTGTGGGCAGGGACACCTTCTACTAGACTAGGTTGCTCAGAACTCCATCCAAGACAGCCTTGAACATTTCCAGGGATRGGGCATCCACAGCTTCTCTGAGATCTGTTCCAATGTCTCATCACCCTCATCATAAAGAATTTCCTCCTAATATCTAAACTAAAACTCTTCTTTCAGTTTGAATCCATTTGCCCTTGTCCTGTCACTACATGCTCTTGTAAAAAGTCCCTCTCTGTCTTTCTTGTAAACTCCCTCAAGGTACTGGAAGGCTGCAACTGGGTCACCCCAAAGCCTTCTTTTTTTCCAGAGTATTCTCTAGGTATTAGCTGATAATACCTAAACACTTCTGACTTCCGTACTTAGGTATTCTTTGTACCTCACGGTTTGGACTTTCTCTGCAAATGAATAGGAATGTAAACAAAATTTTATGTGATACTGGAAGAAATATTCACATGCTTCACAATTTCTTGGGACAGGTACTATCTGTTTTCTGTTAAATACAAAAAGGTCTCTCTATGCCTTCTTGAACAAGGAATTTATAAGACACCTACAGTTRAATAAATCTACCACCCCTGGTTTTCAAGCTACAGTCTATTAGCTTCTCTCAAATATTTACGGTACTTCACTGATTCCAGTTAGTCTTGCACAATCTAAAAGGTCTCTCAAACTTTTTTCAGTTGTCATGGTAACATGGAAACAAAGCTCCTCCTCCCACAAGAAACAGTCACATTTTCTGTGCTGGGAAATTCAGAGGCACRGCGCTTCTGAAGCAATGAGGCTCCTGCAGGGAAAACCACCTTCCTGCTTACAGTGTGARTCCATGCCTTCTTAAAAATATCAAATGGCAGCAAAGCAATATGTGACTAGGATCTGAACACAAACAGCAATAAAATTATGCCAGTATGAGAAATCAGAAGTCATATCAGATGGTTTTCTCATTCAAGTGTATCTTCAGTTTTGGGCATGAGTCTCTTTTCTAAYACAAAGGACAATTTTCAAATGTTCATGGACTTAGTGCACTTCGAACTGTTAAATAACATTAGAGCAATTTTAGTACTCACACAAGTTGGAGACAAGAGAAATTCCTGATGTTTAAATCCACATGTTGCTAGTGTTTGYAGAAGTTCATTTCTGAAAAGAATCAAAAAGCAATTACTCCCTTCATACAATCTTTAGCCCCTTTTTATATCCCAAATAAAAACAGATTCCATTCAACATCATATTAAYGAAACCATTCCCTGAAATAATTGGACAGCAAATTATGTCATCCATTTCTGAATTTGAGAGACCACATACAAAGTTCAGTGTTAGRGACTGTTATACATTCAAAGGCACCTCACTCCTACTACAGTGCAAATGTCTCCTGATAAAGCATCCCATCACTAGCAGAGTAATTGYAGTGTGTCACATGAAAAGTAATCAGAAGGCAAGATACACCTTTTATTGGGAATCATAAAGCAGGAGACTGAAATCGGTACAGATAGCTCTCTACTTCCTTCTGCTCAAATACACAGCTAAGCCTAACAAAAAGGTTAACTCATGGGACGACAAAAATTGGGGGCTTTGATTATAAAAGTGAGGTAGGACTGTACTTTATAAACAATGGAAAAAGACTGTAAGRGAAATAATCTTAAAAAGACTTGTCTTTTGTATTCCATACAGACTGCACTAGGCTGGAACTATACAAAAGGCAGGAGCTGTGACCTGTACCCAGCACTGTATGTGAGACTGCATCCCAAGAGTCATAAGAGAAAACAAGTGTCCTGASTGGGGTGTTTTCTGAACTACAGCTTGTCCCGAGCACTGGCCAACAAGGCACAGCCTAGGGAATCTCTGGGTCTACAAGTGAGGACCATGAACACTCGACGAGTGAGAGAGCTGAGTGTGACTCCCAGTTGCCTGCCATATTCATTAAGAGCTTGATATGCTGGGTGGCTGCTCTCTTGGTGCTTTAAGGAATGCTGTGGAAAGATCCTACTCTRTTCCAGCAAGAACTGAGAAGGAAAACTACAACTCTATCTCCTGCCCTGGTCACAAGAGAGGAGAGTGCTCCTGCTGTCATTAGGTAATTGTAGTGACACCTTTCTTCTTCCACATTTTAGACCAAGACTATATACAATCTTACTGTATCTCTGGACTGTTTGATGGCAGCTCCAAAAAAGGGATAATCTACTRTCAACAAAGGTACTCAAGAAAGCCCCTAGAGTGTTCTAGGACCTTAGCACAAGATACCATGCACTCCTGTCATGATTAAGCCCCTGAAGTCTCTGAGTGTTACAGCTATTGTGATTTTTCTTTGAAAACGAATATTGACCTTTCCTAAAGGAAACATGATCATCAAATATTCATCAAATCATCAAATAAAATTAAAAATACTGTTGCAATGTATTTTATCTGCTCAGAGAAATAAACAGTTATATAGCAAGTTCTTTTCACACCAAAGAACTTAATTCCTGTCCCACTCAAGCTATTTTGTTAACTCAAATTCTAGGAAATAAAAATCCTGTCTAAAGAATAAATACCTTCTCCTTCTAAAGAATATATCCTTTTTGCAAGCTAAAACCTCCATATATTAATTAGAGTTTACCTTGCAGAAGAGGATTCAAATCCTTTAACGTTTTCTAAAAGTAGGTATTTTGGAAGCTTCTGAAGCCTACAAGGAAAAAGAAAAAAAAGAGCAGATCAGAGTAACAAGATGTAAAGTACATTAGATTCATCCACAGATTCATTTAGTTACCAGAAAGATCAAAGCAGTTCCACATCATGTTAGCTGTTAAAGTTTAGCATCCTTAAAAAATGTCCCTCAAATCATTGCCAACTGAATTAAAAACRTGGACTGCTGGTAAAAATCACAAACCCCAACTATGTTCAGAAGAACAGCTGTACCTTCTTGTACTCCATGCATGTACTTTTGAAAATGGTTATCATTGTTCATTTCCTAAAGCACAAAAGTATTATTTAACAGATTAACTGTATAATAGGAAATACAATTGTTAGGGGAACAGCGATTGCTACTTAGCCATATAACTGTTGTTTTCAAGTGCTTGTACCYGAAATCAATGTCAAAATGTCACATCAGCTTTACTGATAACACATCAGAACCAGTATTCATTTAATTGATTTAAGAAACACAACATGTTTAGAGTTCAAACTGAAGATGTTCTCAATTTTCTATACCTAACTGATTCATTGTGATGGGGAGAAGGGAAGGAGGCGTCTGGGCTTTAGCAAGATCAGTGCAAAGGTCTGGAAAWAGGCACATTCCAAAACTAGCATATTAAATCTCTAGAGAAATAAATATGCCCAAACTGTGCCAGGGACTGTTCCAACAATTTAGAAGCATAGATGATTCAGATTCAAGTCTCTGGGAACATTCTGTGGCAATGATTAATTCTCTAATAAGGCTAATGTAGACACAGAATGTCTCTCACACACTGGGATCTCAGAACAACATACAGAAGCAGGATATTAATGCCCCCAGAGAGCAGCTCCATATTTATTGAAGTTAGTGACTTTGGACTTCCATTGGAACAAATCACAGCAAAATTTGTTTTAGTATATTTTTAACTACCACCAATTAAAGATATCACTTGAAGAACTGAAAGAACCAATGCATCTCACAAGAAACTGGAAACTGTACAGGATACCATGTCAAATTTAAAAATACTAAAAATAATAGTGGAAAAACACTACTAAACTGAAAAAAGCATCAGCAGCTAAATTCCTTGCAGAGCAATGGAGACTGTATCTGCTGGTATGTTTACCCCTATTCATCATCATTGCCTACTATGAAACTTCTTTCTCAGCAATGAATCTGAAGCACAGCCTGAAATGAAAGCACTCATAGTAGTCACYGCCCAGAGAGGAAGGGTTAAGTATTTGGCAGGTATTAACATTAAAATTGTGTCTGTAAAAGCAGCACTTTGATGTTTTAACATTGGATTTCCCCAAGTTATGGCTTGGACATGAYAAACATGACATGATAAACAGGCAGTATCTCCACAATTGAGATTGGACTTCATTTGCTGGCTGGATGTTCCAAGGATTTCCCTGGTCTTTCCAGATCTTGAAACTGTGCTTTCCCTTATCGCTAGTATTTGTCATCCCAGGCTATCTCTGAGCCTCATTTCAGGGACATTTCATTATAAAAGACTGAATAAAAGGTAAGTACACTCAAGGGATGAGAAATTATTTTACAGTTTTCATAAACTGCATGCATGCCATAGCAATTTGGAATGTAAAGGGATAATTCTTACATTAARAATTTCTCTTTTGGGGCTGAAGTACTCCATACTCAATGTCTCACAAATATATCATATTAAAAAACATATAAGCACTATCTTACTAGAACACAAATCCACTGGAATTGAGAAACTCTACAGAAGCCATCATCCTGAACCTTCTAGTGACTGCTTAGAGTAGGTGCTGCTTCAAGAACCCTCCCCAAGGAGATAAGGGACATTAGCAGGGTCTCCTGGGGAATGGAGATAAAAGTGAGACAGCCAAGCCCAGGTTCTTGGCATCGTCATGATAAAAATGTATGTCCTTGAGTGTCTAAAGCTTTGGTTTTGAGAAAGGAAAGCTTTTGCTGTGTCTAAAGCTTTGGTTTTGAGAAAGGAAAGCTTTTGCTGTTTATCCAGCTAAGCCCACAGTAACCAGGAAGCAGTATTTCCGTATTAATGCACTACAGTGTCCTAAAAGCAGTGAGCCTCTTAACCATATCTCAGTTGAATGGAAAGGAATTCCAAGGTCAGGATTCTTTTAAGGCTATGGAAGGTACTATTATTCTGACAAATTATTAATTTACACAGTATCTTCCAGGTTTTATTCATCACTTTAAAAGGTCAGTTGGAACCTGCATTATATTTCTTATTCTACAAAAGACATCCTCTGCAACAACCCACATTCTCTCCCTAATTTTGTGTCTCTGCCAGAAGCAGGGAAGTAGTAATAACCACTATTTTTATATATGAATTATCTAACCTTTTGGGCTACAGAATCTGTGTTTTGTTGTGTTCTCTGCCACAGATTTCTTATGTATGGCTCTGCCAAGCCACTCAGCTCTTCTTTGTCTGTATTCGCTTTCTGCTCATGACTAGGGAGAAGACACATTTCCATTTAATGTTTTTGGCTGCGTAAAGAAGGATGAAAACCCTGCTCTCCCAGTGCTAACATCAGTTTGAAAGAAAGGCTTTTAGGTACTGGTTTCCTTCTGTGCTGAAAGCATTCACTAAAAAAAAAAAAAAAAAAGCAAAAGGAAAAGACACCAAACATTCCTTTCTCCTTCTCTAGTCCTGAGAACAAGATGAACTAATGGAGGAACATACAGAGAACAGCTGTCCTGGCCTCCAGGTGAAGCAAGACTGCAATTTATACAAATAATTATGGCTGTTTTATCAGGAACTGGGATCTGACCAGGCAATAAATGACAGATGAATGCAAAGACAASGCCACTTTTCAGACAGTACAGTGCTATTTGAATTCTTTAGTATTACTACTCAAAACAAGAAATTGTACTACAAACCAAAAATACACAATCTGCCCCAAGACCTCTAGAAGCAGCACCAAAAAGAACAAAGACTTTAAGAAAGAGTGGAAGGGGGTGGAAGATGTATTGCATTGTACAGTCAATAACATATTTAAACAAACTTTCAAATGGTACCTCTTCAAAAGATGACTATGTATTGAATCTAAGCTTTTGTAACCTGTTATTCAAAAAAATGTTCATGTTTCCATGAGACCAATAGGCAAACTATTATATTATCTACTCCTGTTCCTATGTAAAATTAATGAGAATTTGATGTTGAACTGAAAATAATTCTTTTCATCTGTGATATAGGCACATTTTAAACAGACATGCAATAAAAAGGAAACCAGACAATGAAACCATATACAGTAACTATGAGGTGATTATAGCATTAGTAAAACACAAGTATTTGCAAGTTACATATGATCATGTGAAAAAAAAACACAGAATGCAACACAGTACTCTGAAAACATACAGATGACTTGTCTCACTGAAATATAGAAGACCTAGTTACAACAAAAGCTTTAGAATGGAGGTATACCTTGGGAGAATGTCAAGGACATAGAGAAAGCTCTTCGTCCGTGGATCAGATACATCACCTTGCAGGCCAATTCTAAGAAAGAATAAAGAAACACCTGCATATTACTCAGAGCAGACTGACATTTTTCTACAGTATGCTGACACTTTGCTTTGAGTTTCAAAAGGGGATTCTACAAAAGCATCACATACAGGCAGGAGGACCTGCTCACAGAAGGAGTGTCCTGAGCAATGCTCTAAGGAATGAAAGTCTGCCCCTGGAATCCATCAGCTCGCAGCAAGGTTAAAATTGAAGCATTCAGTAATGAAATCCACTCCCCAGTCTGCAAAGCCTTTAGCATTCTGGTCTTGTCCAGCAAAGCCTTTGAACATACTTGGCTCTGAAAGAACAAAAAAAACCCCACTGGGTTTCTGGGAATACCCGGCTATTTTGCACTGAATATATTAAATTATTTCTATGAATTAAAGCCTCATTGTTCACCATTTAGCAGGACTGAGCCCCACATGAATAACTTTGGAACCAATTTTGTAACACTAAACTGGACAGATTATGTTGGTTACAAAAATGATAATGATTCCAGGTCTGCGTTTCCCTAGCTTATACTTGTACTAGCTAATTAAAAAAAAAGAATAAAAACTTTGTAGAAGAGCTTTAGCATGTATCTAAATTAATCAGTCATACACAGATTTTTCTTTTCATCATATTATAAGGAAAAAAAAATCTGAATAAATGATTCCTATATACATCACAGGTTCCTACTAATTCATTTTAATAGACCAGCAGCACTTTACAGGGATTTCTTTTCAATCTTCGAAGATTCAATGAGATACACTTTCTTGCATAATCAGTATTATCACCATCAACAGACTTCTCATGAAGCTACTACTTTGCATGAGTGCAGTTAGTAGAATCTTACCTCTGCGCTATCAAAAATGAATTACAAACTAATCTGACAAATAACATCCCTGACTGAGTAAACTCAGTCCTTACTCAGCAAGATATTTCTCTTYATCATCCACAAAATCATTAAAAAGCCATTATCCTTCCAAGCTTGGCTAAAATAGAAATATTCTTCAGAATAAACTACCTATGTGCATGTGCAATTTTCAAAGTACAAATAAAACCAGATTACACTCTTAAGTCTCAGGSAGAACTAAGAAATTCCAATCCTCCTTCTGGAGTTGCCCCAGGATAATATTAGATTGATACCTAAAAGGAAAGGCAGCACTCCTGAACACYAAATTTCACTATTAGAAGAACAATACAATGCACAAAATAGGTGCTCTACRAAGCTTACTTAACTTAAACTGAATTAATATATACATATGCAAAAAATGTGATCAACAATTAAGATGCAAATTGCTGCACTTCTTTCTGAAGTGTTTACTTCAGTAAACATCACARTGAACCAAGCTAAAACATATTTGCTTAGAAAGAGAAAGATACACAGATCATCCCCACACAGGGTCACTCTTGAAAACATTTCTCCTTTGACCGTACATAGTGCAATAACTTCACTTTTTTCCAAAGTGTGCTATATCTACCTTGTAAATGGCTGACAGGGAGGACTCATCAAAATCATATCAAAAGATAATCTGTCAAATTCTTTCAGTGTAATGCCCTGAAAACAGAAAAAAAAATAGAATGTTGAATGTTATAAACTGTATGAAAYGACTCTCAAGTCATCTTTCATACCAAATTACCCCTCTTACTTCCACTGTATGCTTCATGTAGCAAAAACTATCTAATCTCCCATCTGACCTTGTAATTTCAATATCTCTTCTATGCTGGCAAACCAGAAAAGGCAAATATGCATTCACTATTTTGAATTTAAAATAAAACACTAATAATGTTAGTATTTATACATAATCTTGAGGTTTTAATCTGCTCACTCTTTGAGGTGTGCAGTGGTTTTTTCAGTATATATTGAAACTGTTATTTCTTCCAAAAATCAATTATCGTTGTTCAAATATGAAGTCTTTCATGTTTCAGATGATGAAGTACATCAAAAGCAGTGTTCACATACTCCAAATATGTGAAAAAATACTTGAAAATAAAAGCACCTCAAAAGTAAATATGGTAATTTTTACAGATCCAAACTATGGGCTTCAACACTTAGGAGCTCACTGGCAATGCATCCTGTAAAGTTTATTTCATTCTGGTTTTYGCCCAGTAAAAATTACTCAAAGCTATTGTATGGCTGAAATTCTCCCCTGCAAAGATATTTCTGCTCAGAAAAGAAAAGAAAGAATTAGGTCTGTGGTAGGAACTAACTACACAGGCAGAAATTCCTCTAAACTAAGTTTTCACCAGCACTAGAAGGTCAACACATTAAGGGACCAGGAGTAAAGACGGACAATGATCAAGTAACTATGACTTGGACAAAGAAATCACTCCTTACATAYTTTGAGGAATATCTATATAGCAAATTTAATATAACCACCATCAGAAAACTAGACAAAAGCAGCTATTTTTTTTCCATTAAACTTGAAGAAAGTGTTATTGACTTCAATAATCTGCTCTTGTCTACTATGACACAGGCAAAGATTCTTCTTTTTCCATTATAAAACTATAAACTATCATTTAGCCAGTTATTACTGAGTGCTGAACAAGCATTTAACCTTTAGYCACCTATTTAACTCTTACTTAAGCTTATGTCTTAAAACAGACACAGTATCTTTTACTGTCATGTTGTAAAACTGTAAAAGAAGATTAGGAAGTATTCAGTAATTTCTAACTCAATCCAGGCAAAACTCCATGCCTAGCTTGACTCTCATTTATTAAAACAGAATCCAATTTTACTTAGTTATTTTTCAAATAATTTGGAAAGWGACAGAATTCCTACCTATTGAGCCCATTAAAAAAAATCAAGACCGTTCCATCCAATACATTTTGTTGTGTTTTTCTGAGYTCAACTATAACTACAAAAAAAGGCATGCCCCCAAGTAATTTAAYTAAATTCTTTCCAAGTACATGAAAATATTTTTTAATCTAAAAATACAATTTTTGACATTCCTTTTTTGGTGGTAAGCGTTCCTTTTGACATTTATGTAACCCTTTTTGATGCAGGAGGCAAGACTTTAAGGAAAAGACTGCAGTATGAATGTCCCTCTCACTTCAACAAGCATCCACAGCACAAGGAAACAAAGTTATTGTAAAACTGCTTTATTCATAATARCATAAATCTTTCTGTTTCTCTTGTTACTAATAACAATAGTGAAAACAACTTCCATCAACAAGTGCCAAATTACAGTAAAAAACACATTGATTACTCACCTCAATAGTCTTTGCCCATAACGGTGTGCTGGGAAAGTTGTGCTTGTAAACATCATTGGCAAGAGTGTTCACATCAACAGCAGCAACAACTTCTGCATATGTGCAGCTTTCTAAAATAAAAAAWAATAATAATTTGAAAACTCTAGCTTTTCTTTACTACTCTTGGAAAAATGTGTTTGCCCAGTTGTRTTACAGCATGCTCAAAAACAAAAGGCAAGTGACACAATCAAACTCTGCTGTATTGTCTTCGAAACTTTGCATGAAAACTTACTGTGTTTYTAATCATATGGGCAATACTTCCCATCTTTATATATCCAAAAATGGAAGCTAACTGTGCACTCAATCAGAAGATAAATAAACCCCAAACAGGGCTCATCTCTACAGTGYTTCCACCTGCACTCTGCAGGTCTCTGTACCCAGCAAGTTCCCTGGCTACAGAAACCCCAAGTCAACTTGCCAAGCACCACTGCCGTTGCCTTATCCATTGACAATGGACAAGACACAGCAAAAGCTTTAACACAGCAAGTRTGTTATTTTAAGTTACTACTTCTCATTATGAAAAAATGTTACKAATATATTTGGTGTATGTCTACTCTTCCAATAAAATTTTAAGTTGCCTGAAAGACATTTGTGTGTATATTTCAGTAAAGACGTAGGCCTCAAACTCAACTGCTACCTCCTTTGAGTTAAAAGTAGCCAAAAACACAAACCTGGCAGCTCCTCCTCTCTTGGATAGAGGTGTTGAGGAGAGGACAGTGTAAAAAATACACTCACATAAATAAAAATACACTAAAAAGAATGTAAATAAACAACTGTTAATTTATAGAGTAAGAGAATAATAGGTTCTACAGAAGCTAAAGAGATAGAGCAGTGTTTACTGCATTGTGCATTCACCATGTCACACCATTACTAAACACAATACCTTCACCAAGGCTTTTTATCCAAGAAGATGGGCTGTGGTTACTGCTACAGCCACAGCCAGAGAAGTGACTCTACTTCCTGATACCCAACATCAGTTTCAACCACGAGGATGGTCGGCATTACAAAGCCTCACAAGAAACGCAGGCAATTTTAAAAGATGTTTGTAAACCAAAAGAAACAATGCAAATAGCCACATGCCTTTGAATAATCTCACAATATGCTCAAGTAACACATTAACAAATGACCTTATGAGACAGCTTATGAATTACTGCTAGTCAGCTAATTATTTACAGTTTGWGAGGATGAAAGCCCAACTGGGACGACCCCAGTGGATTTAATTTTGAATGATGCAGTTACCATACATCTACTATCTTTCAARGTTTTCAAGGCCATCTTAGTCAAAACTAAGATGAAAGAGAAAGCTAGGTATTGAAAAGATTGTAGGAGACATTTTAACAAGGACAAAGCCAGTTCTTCCCAGTTTACTTGGTGCAGTTGAGAGCAAAAAGATAAGGATTTCCACAAGATAAATATTTACGGACCMTTAGGGTCAACTTACAAATCATTATTTGCCATTACTGTCTTGACCTTTTGACCATAAGTTGWAACTGAGAACTAAATACAGGTGTATCCACGAGGACAATAGAATGACTACACCTGAGATAACAGAACAGGTATGTTAACACTGACACCTAGCGTGAAAAGAARCTGGATGAATGTCTCAAGTCACAAATATATTCAAGAACCAGCTCTTTCACCTTTCTAAAACAAAGCTGCAGCATCTAAGTAACAGAAACAAATTTCAAATACTTGGTTAAGTGGTTAAGGAGACCACTTTTCTCACTTACTTTTTCAGTTCTTAAAACACATTGTCCTGACAACCTGACCCTTACTGTGTTCTCCARGTACTCCAGAACAAAAATAAAATTTAAAAAATCAAGACTCTCAAATTATTATCTAAATTAACATGTAGTTTAAAAAGGGCAATTGGGAAGGCAAGTTGTGTGCTTTCTCTCACAACTCATGGTTCAAACACTKTTTTACTGACATCCATCCAATGTATGCCTGCATACATGCATGAAAAATGTGAGGATTTCTCAGGCCCAAAAGCCTGGAAATACTGGAAGAGAGCACATAGCTAATAGTAACCTACTGAATCTCCTCGCAATGCAATCTTCAGTCTAAACCAGAGATATAAACCAGCATGGAAAAAGGACAGGGACTTTTCCTGAAGTATTCCACCTGAGATCCTCTCTTACCCATACCATTACCTAAAAACTTTTTCAAAGCTTCTCCTCCTTTTCATTTAAAAATTGTAGCTTGCTTGGGAATTCCTATTACAGAACAGAATCCCTTAAAAAGCTGATTAAGCATATTTGTGAGGAAATACCCTGGAAACGCATGAAGGAGCTGGAGCAGACAAGCAGCTCTCACACATCCAACCTAACAAAGAAAAGCTTGTGYAAAYTTCAAACAATGTGAAAATGCAACATTTTTTAAGAACTTCTCCTGAAAGTTAATTAACTTTATGTCAAACTGTGATATTCTGCTTTGTTATAGCAATTACATTTACTACTTGAAAATTACTAYAAGGAATGTATCATAAAAATAGCCTGAAAGCAGAATCTAAAAAAAACAGAATCAAGACTGTGTTTAACCATCCCCACTGATAAAAGGCACMAAAGCAACTCAGGAAATGCTGACTTGGTGCGATGCTAAATCAACTCTCCAAAATACATAGCAGAACTTCAGTACAGAAACAGACACAGCTCTTGAGACTTTTTTTCCCTCTCAAACAAGTACATCCAATTTTAAAAACACAGCTATTTAGGAAAATTACAACAATGTAGAAAACAGTATCACTTTATTCAGACTAAAGAAAAAATAGTGTACTAAGAAATGTACTAAGAAATGTACTAAGAAATGTACTAAGAAATGTACTAAGTGCACTAAGAAACTAAGCGGCTGCTGGAATACTGGATTTGCAAGATTCCTCCACGCCAGTTTTTGAACTGAGACTTTGCATTTCTGAGCAAGATGATGTAGTTCAAACGGAAGCCACAGACATTATGGGGAAGTTACTGAAGGAGGTGTTATGGTTTATTTTTAGGCAGACTAGATTGTAATATTCTCTCTTGGTTGAAAGAAGGTGAAATCAAATTTRTATTGTCCTATTAGTATTGTACTGATTTCGCATTTAAAACCTCTTGGACTGAACAGCACAAACTCTTTAACTGTTACTGAAACTGCCTAAAGCGGTAGCAATCACACCTTGGGTCCCACTTCTCTACTTTGTTGATTACACAATGCTCATAAGCCCTTTCAGCTATGGAGATGTCATTCTTGAGAAAAAGGGACACTGCTGTAATGACTGGAAGGTGATGCATTCAAAACAAAAGAACACAGGATGCATGCATTMGCTTTTGATTTGAAAAAGTAAACTGGAAGAGTGTCACCTTCAAATGTTAAACATAAAATTTCTGACATTACAATATCTGTCCTTTTCCTCTTCAGAATTGATTCCTTTATCATGTGTTTCTGCAGACCTTAAAATTGACATAGATCTGTTTATATTCACCACTGTACTTCTGCAATAGAATCATCAATGTCAACAGAACACATGAAATAGTCTGTGTTAGAGCAAGGGCAGTTTGGTGGATTTCAGAACACTGGAAAATAGGAGCCAGAACAAGTATCTATTCTAACAGGTATATGGAAAGAGACAGAAAAGGGAAGATTAGTCACATGTTTTGTCAGTCCTGTTTCCTTTTAAAACAGAGAACAAAGTTTTAATTTCTGAGTTGTCAGCTCTTGGCTGAAATGATTACTGTCCATGACTACAGTCAACACGACTATCAGTAAATTTGATACTTGCTTCCTACAGGATACTTAGCAACTTCTGTCACTGCTTTATTTGTACAGGATTTGATCATGTTAAGCCATATAAACTTTATAAACTCACATTATAGCACAACRTGCACCATCCCATGCTACAAAGGGCTGTATTTTGGAGAAGCATTAAATTGAGTTTAGATGTAAAACYTTGCTCAAACCAGCAATATTTTTGTTTTGCATTGTGCTGAATCCTAAAGCTCTTTGCCAGTTTTGTCTCCTTTGCCTCTCCAGGTGGGATAGTTATGCTCAGTGTAAATACACACAGCAGTATATTATGCTGTGTAATTCACAGAGACAATCAAATAAAATTARTAAACAAATAAACATGCATGGCAGAGCATAAGGGACAGAAATTTTTACTCTGTAAAATCGAAATATAACAATTGCAGAGGAAAAATATCACCAACTTTATCACCRCAAAATCATGGTAATTTTTAAAATATGTCCTTTAATGTTTTATGCAAGAAGACTTTTTTCAGGGACCTGGCAGATTACAAATGTTTATGGCAGAGACATGGAACTCCTTCTTCATGGGAAAACTGCCTAAATTAATAAGCCAGTTTAGGTTTGTTTTGATTGTGAAGGAGGAAGGGCAGGCTATTTGTTTGATGGAAAGTTGCTAAGGAAATKAATTTGTAGCCATAGATTTTCTAAAAATAAAACACTATTTTTCATTGCAGAAACTCTGCACTTTATAAAGAACAAATTCACTCACACACACATAAAATAATTATCATAGATTTAGACATATGACTAAAATATCAATCTTTATAAATCCCAAAAGGTTTGGGGTACAGGGTGGGAAGAAAGAAACGCACTTCCATCTCTCATCTGTCTCAATCTTTCCAGAGTGTGAATATGACTCATCGATTTCTAACCACAACTAAGCTCAACTTTCTAAATTGWATATTTTTGTAGCTCTTTGGTGTAAAATATTATTAAAAGCATTCAACATCTAAACCAAGAAATTCTGCATGTGTTGAATTATGTAGTTAAAATACCAATACAGAGCTAGACAATCCCCAAGATTTTTCATTTGCAGCTTTAGACTGAAACCTTAATTCAACAACAACCTTCTCTTCACTGTAAAAAAGAAAGAGATTCAACTATGAAACCATGTATTCATAATTTCTATGTTCTCTTTACAGAGAAACACAAAAGACTATAAACTTCCATGAATGTGAAAATTCAATTATTTCTTACTATAGGTAAGGACAATCTCAAAATTAATTTGAATACTATTTGGTGCCAAATGCATTCCACTTTAATGACAGCTGCCAAAACAACAAACAGCCTCATCCTGCAAGCAATCCTAAAACAAAGTTTTTGAAAGATCACAGCCAAAAAGGGCATCAAGGTAGAAAAGTCAACATCAGATTTCCTGAAAAATACCTATTTGCCAACTGAAACACAGGCAATTTCACAGAAAAGCAGAAAGTTGGATCAGCTAGTAGAAAGTTGGATCAGCTAACCGTAACTGGCCAGGAACTAGCCTGTCAGAGCTGCAGAATCCCTTTTGTAGAACAAGTCTTTCCTGGGATGCTGCCACTGAAATACTCCATGCTCCCTCTGTTTTCAACGTATKCCTATTATTTTTCTTGGCTTATAGATTTACTAGAAATCATACCAAGATAATATATTATTATACATAATCTACATCTCTCATGCATCTGATTTATGAAAGCACTACCACAATGGAGGCATTTCTTTCAAACTTCATACTTACATGGAAAAAAATCCCACAACCCTTCTAATATTCCCATGTATGATTTAAAAGAAAGATGCTGAACAATCTGCCACTTACTAAATGGAGAATAGGATGGGAGAGCTTTTCAAATAACATGGTTTCATGTACGCATGCAGGCCAAAAACATATAAGGAACCCATTATTAAAGTACTTGCAGAGGAACATTCACTTCTTTTCTGTCTTATTTGCACGTAAAAGCAAACACTTCAACGCCCCTTGACTTTACTTTGTTGCTTCATAAACTGTTCAACAAAACTGAATCCAGATGTMTAAAGTACTTTAAAAACTAGTAGAAAGAATCAAAGGCCCAAGTATATCTCCACTTCCAAATGCAATACAATTAATCAAAACCAGTTTTATATAATAACTTGCCATTTAATATTTAATTCAGTACAAATTTCACAGGACCCTTTTTATTCCAATTGCCTTTACTTTTAACAAGACTCTAAACAAAATCATCTTCTAGAAGTCTTTGGTTTGACCTTTTCTAAGACAACACAATACTTATGGGCTGAGTTCTCATACGATTTCCAGAAAAATAATCACCCAGATTGAAAAATGTTATACCGACTGTAATGCAAATAGCTCTGTATCCATTCAGTTCRCCAATTTCAATTGGTACTTGACCATTTTGCACAAGTTAGGGTCATTTACACCATAATTTAAATKTCTTCACAGTTCTTTCATCTGCTTTGGCTGATGCCACTTCAGAAAAATCTCAGTCTCACTGTTCATACTGTAATTTCTTCAGTCAAATGTAAACCCAGAAGAACAGAAATTACAACACAGACTGACACTGAAGCAGTTGTGTTCAGCAAGTTCAGAAGCAGTAAACATGGAAGTAAATTCACCTTTCACAAAATAATACAAGGGTTTAGTTAAAACCTTCAGTCTCCAAACTACACCATACAAGTGACCTGACGTCAAGACTTCACATGTGTAGTAACTATCCACTGGGGSATCATTAATTTTGTGTATCTTCTGGATAAAAGTTTACAATATTCTGATAATCTAATGATGCATTCCCAACATTCCCACCCCTTTAAGTATTTATTGAGTTGCAAACATTGTTTTTGCAGGTGGAACRTCACAGGATATCACATCTACCATTACAATTTATTAACGACTGCAGCACATTACTGAGCTGCCCCAAGACAGCCATTATTATGGCAAGAACACAGCTAGATAATTCAGCAATGAGTAAAGTAACCACGGTGCAGGCTCACTTTCAGGAAGAGTCCACTTTCCATGGAAATATGGAAATTGTCTACAGTACAACAAACATGGATACATCCCCATCACTTCAGAAATACAGGTACTCGAAAAGCAGCACATTGTCCTTAGCATTTAYACTATATACAAGGCAAAACACACTTTTCACTCTACAAAAACTCCAAWATCTGCAGTTCCTGACAAAGCCACATTTTCCTCTTAATATTCTAAGACTGCGTATGGAAATAAGGGAAATACATCCTCAAAACAGGTGGTTACGAACAATGCAGGAACCTACTCCATTGTGGATTTCCATAAACAATAAATATATTAAAACATATTATATATATATATATTTATAAACAAAGTACATGTCTTTTCTTTTCTCAAGAAAAAATAGGATAGTAGAAAAAAACGCCACTCTGACAATTGTGAGTATGTTTGAAGTAAATAAATGATGCTAAACAGATTTCATTCCATAAGCATACTCTTAATATTCCATAGCTCCCTGCAAAAATAGCAAGGTAAGGCAAGTTTCCACCTGATGTTTCCGTGACAATGCTCTCTGCTAATACTCCTAAAGACTGAAAGGATTTGAAGGAYTGTAGTTACAGTTAAAATTATTATGGTCATTCTCATAAATTATACTAATGTGTGTTGAAACCTGGACTTCAATGTAATAAAGTTCAGGGTACTTTACAAAGGAAATCAATAGCCCTCACTCAATTTTTAATTTAGGGAAGCCAACTCACGTCTACAAGACCTGCTGAAGGTCACCCAGGCCGTGCTTTAACAATTCAGCAAACTGAGCTCCAGGCTTTCTTGTACAAGATCAAAAACTCACCTGGGCACATGGGCTGGTGTGAACTCTCTTTACCAGCTCAAATTCCCTATTCGATTCATAAAATGTTCTGCCACCCTCAGACGGACAGGCTCAACTAGGAACATGGCTCAGCTGTTCTCCTAACGATGGCCCATGTGCACGCCAGTGGGAAATCCTGGCTAACGTGGTTACCACGCCGGGCATCTGAATGGTGCTGATCGCATTTGCAGCAGGCCTGTRCTAGACCGAGCACATATTAACAAACACAAAATCCCGGCCTTTCCAGAAGCACCTGCCTGGGCCAAGAAAGGCGCATGGATCCCTAATTTCCGTCCCAGCGTGCTCCTGGATACCTGGTGCCGACACGCCGGGCTGGGGAAGAGGCTATGGGAGAAGAGAGGCCTCCTTTGCCCGCCCCATCGAGAAGAGGGCACCCTGCACAGCCCCCCTCCCTCAGGGGCCGGGGTCCCCGGGAGAGCCCCCGTGGGTGGGGTGTCCCGGGCGGGGCGGGCAGCACCGAGCCCCGCGGGACGCGCCGGTACCTCTGAGGGCCTGGTGCATGCCGCCGATGCCGCTGTACAGCTCCAGCACCCTCAGCGCCGCCATGCTCGGCCAAACGCGCCCGCCCGGCCAGCCCGGCGCCTCCGCGAGCGCCGCCCGCCCGTTCCGCCGCTCTTTGGTTCCCCCCGGCCTGCGCTGCCCCGGAGCAGCGGCCGCCGGGGCTTGGTGGGCGCTCCGGGAGCCACAAGGGGATCGGTCCCGAAGGACGCGGCCACCCCCAGTTCAGCCGCTCCCTGAGGTGTCCGTGGCTGGCTGCTGCCCGCGGCTCCGCCACCTGCGCCCCAMTGGCAGTGAGGGGATGGGAGAGGGACCCGCTGCACCCCGTGCCTCGTTGGGGGATAGGCGGCCCTGCTGCGGGTGGCGCAGGGAGAGAAGGGGAATACAGGATGGCCAAGGGGCTCGTCCTCATTTCTCCTGCTGCGGGTGGCGCAGGGAGAGAAGGGGAGTGCGGGATGGCCAAGGGGCTCATCCTCATGGCGGGGGCTCTGCTGTCCCGCCGGGGAGCAGCTGGTGCCATGGGCTCGGCGGTGCCATGGGCTCGGCGCTCGGGGCTGTCGGCATAGCGACATGTTGACAAGTCCTTTCAAAGCCCGCACAGGAAAGAAGGAAATAACTGATGAAACTGCCCTAATTTGCCCCAGCGCTTCTTGCTAAATTGAGAAGGAAGAGGCTACTCAGTGACACTGTTGCAGACTGTTATGTGGGTTACCCACCRCAGGCAAGCAGGCACCCCGCTATGCCTCAGTTTGCAGATTCATAYTGTAAGTGAAGATGAAACATAAAAAAATAACAAAACCAAATCTGAACATGTTTCTCTACTAGTTTCTTGATGTAATTATATTGTGGTGGACCCTCTTAGAAACCTGTCAAAAATATGGTGGATTTAAGGAATATTTATTTGTTTTCTTAGAAGYTGCCTCATAAAACATGTCATAGTAGCTCCCACCTCTTAACTTGCAGGGGGGGAAGAATTTTTACCTGAAACTGGAGGTCAAAAAAGAGGTAAATCTGCTGCCTTTCAGTGCCTCCAGAATATCAGATGCATCAGCTGTGGAAAAGAGTGGAATTAGAAACAAAACTTCAAAGCAAAAATATCAGTCCTTGCCAGTTTTTCCAAAACAGTGCTGTCATTAACCTGTGGATCTTCATTATCAGAGTCTGGGGCTGCTGCTTTCTTKGTCAGCCATGGAAGTAAGCAGGTGACTGAAACAAGAAATCCAAGTCTACTTTTAGGATTTGTGAAAGTACAGCAGCTGGGGTACCAGAGGAGAGCAGCAGGCATTGCAACCAGCYGCATGCAGGTTTCCAGCATGGGTGGTTGACACAGAACTGAGAGGAAGGAGGGAATCACATGGCACAACAAAAACAGCAATGTGCTTRCTGGAGAAAATAGTCATGGGACAAAGATGCCAAAAGCTCCGGAAAAAAGGAGTCAAGACGATGAAGGTGAAGAGCAAGATTATCAGTTAAGAAGATACATTTCAGTAGAACGCCTTGCAAATATAGGTTCAAGGTAAAAATAAAGAAAAAGGCAACTTTTAGACTRTTGCAATTAGTAAAGCTGACAAATGAGTTTGTTTCTTGTCTTACTATTTCTGTAACCTATAGATCACAGCAATGCTAGATATTGTGATSAGCRGGAGCTGTAATCAGCCAGAAACAGTTCATTTATTTGAAGCTGCCCAGTACCTGGAGTGATCAATATCAGACAGGGAGACAGAGCTGAGACCTGTTTTTCCTTCTCCTTTCCCTGACTCCAAGTTATTTTTGCCATTCACACATAGGAAAAGTGAAGCCTGATGGAAAAACCAGCAGAGATGTCTCTGCTAYGCTGGTGGCAGCAGAACACTCCCTGCTCAGGGGAAACCCTCCACCTACTTCCTCTGCCAGTGGAGTAAACTGGAGAATCTGATCAACATGCCTCCACTCTGGCAAYGGGATTTTATTGGCTTCCTCTTGCAAAGAATGGGAAACACCAAATTTTCCCCTAGTGCTCATTTTTTAACAACTATCAGCAGTCGTTTTGAAAATTCTGTATGTCTGCCCTAACCTGGTTCTTATTATTAATTGACAACAAAAATGAAAACAGGGAATCTGGAAATAGTTACTTGTAGTGCTCTTCACTTTAAAAATGCAAAATCAACATAATAATAACCATACTTTTTGGCTCCAAATTTACATAATAGTATTTAAGGTATGATGCTTGTTTCTGACAGGGGCAATGGCYGAGAAGTGCTGAGATCCATGGCCACTCATATCTTTCTTCTCACAGGAAAGCCCTGAATTATGGCAGAGAGAGGGTGAACCCTGTGAAAGCAATTGTTCATACTTCACTCATAAATTCTTGCTAACATGTGCTGCCACTGTCATGGGGTGGACTAAACGTTGCTCACATTTTGTCTTGTGACMCCAAAACAGCCACATGTCTTCAAAATTTCCCAACTGGATCTCTCTGAAATTTGGCTATTGTGACAGCTCGTTTTACTCATCTCCATGCATATAGGATGGATAAGATTGTTGTAAAACTCAATGAATATTTAGTTTTATTAACAGAGGARATTAATAACAGAGTTAAAGTCCAAAGTCCAGCTCTGGATTCTTTACATTTTTGAGGACACAAGTATGGGCTGTTCTATGCATGAATTGTTGCTCCACTATATGGTTGGCTTTAAATAACAAATAAAAGGCTTTTCTAAAATTATGTTAATTTATTCTAAATGGGCACATCTATAGAACTATGATAATGCATTGACGAAGCAGCTATTTGCTTGACTCTAATATATTTATAGTAAAATATATTTTAAGCAAACTGATCATTTCATGTTATTTTTAAAGCTRTTGACATAAGCAYRTGATATCAGCATTTTCACTGAGACAGCTTTGAAAACTCCTGCCTCCTACCAACTTGCAGCATTTCCTCAATGCAGAAGTTTCCAAAGTTTGCCTACATCTCTGATRAGTGGTATGATACAGGTAATCATGCTACATCTGAAAATGTTGTCGTGGCAACCAATGAACACATCCAGTGAAACAGCTACATGTGGTAAGAGGAGGATGCAAATGAAACCACTGCAATATTTTTGCTTCTTAAAATGCATTAGGGTTGCTAGAAACATTAACAATTAGCAATACTGCCAAAGTACATTGCAGAAACATGCAAAACTCCCTCCCTTAAAATTCTGCATTGTACTTGGCAACTGAAAAGCAAAATTGCAAAATATGACTGGACCATATACTCTTGTCCTCAAAGCGAGAAGAAAAGATTTTCACTACCCTCTTTCTATAACTCACACCGGCAACAAATGCACACAAAACAGTTGCAAGTCTCCTCCCTGCCCTCCCCTTTGCAGCAGAGTCAGCAGGGCCTCTGCCTGCCCCAATTGTGACAGGAGGCTCCTGTGTGCAGTGCCTGTCACTGGGCTTTGTSGAGGCCATGAATGTTAACATCTCARTGTAAGGCTGGSTGAAGAAAGGTAGTGGACCTGTAGCTGGGAAGTGTTTGTGAGCATTTCCTCTATATTCAAGAAATAGAGAGAGARAGCAGGGGAAATCTCCCTYTGCTGATAYACCACATRTTTAAAAGTGCCTTCAYRGTTCTCAGCCAAAACRTCAGTACAAGCAGATATCAAYGTTAGYGGCTGAACAACAAAAATTGCTTCTKGTGTCCAAAGGTCCAATATACCTAAATACCCAAGTGAGGATCAGGAAGAGTGTRCAAACACCTCAGCTGTCTGGAAGGGAAGCTCATGTTCTGGGTCAGAAATCACTGTGGCCAGGAAAGAATGTGAGGCATGTCATACCCTTGCAATGCGACCACTGAATTGAAAAAAAATCACAGAGAGTATAGTACCAATTATTGTTTCCATAACCATTGTCCCAGTAGGTTACTAATAAAACTGAAAACCTTTTGCAGTTTATCAAAGTCAGTCTTTGCCGGATGTAATGTTTCAAGAGGGTATTAATCAGACTTGGTTTCTGCTGAAGTGCTCAGTAAAAGYAGCTGTCAGCTGCAGAGGTGGTACKTCCAGGAAGCCTGCTGGGCTCTGYCCATATGGCTAAGGAAGTCTATGATTTTCATTTATTATTTTCATTGCACATCTGCAAGACGAGAAATGAAACCCACATCAAGCCCGATTTGCCTCAATATATTTCTAAGAACTCTATGCAGGGGAAATTTTTGTAGCTGAAATTACTTGGAAGAGTGATCAGACAAGTTACACAGTAACCTTTTGCTTTTCAAATATATTAATAGCTCCATCTCAGGATTTTATTTTCAGGTTTTGGTGCTAGGTGTATACACTGTAGGGAGTAAGGAATAAAAATATATTGCTTCTCTAATTAAATCTTTACTTCTCTGGTTTAAATATAAATAAATCTGGCCTGTTTATTATGTTTGGCCTGCAGTGGTTACCCGGGCTGGATGAGAGGAATATGTTTACATGATGTTATTGACTTTCTTTTACTTACACATTCCAGTGCTTAACAATTTTTTATATATATATTATATTAAAAATTATATATTCAGTGGATTCAACAAAACAGACTCAGAGATCTGTAAGGCCCCTGCAGTCAGGCAAAAGATTGCTGGTGCAACAAATGTGTTTTGACTCAGACCTTTGAAGGGTGACAGCAGGCACGGAGCCAGGCATTTGTTAAAGGGGGATCAGYTCAGGATGAGGTAATGGCGTGGGAGATCCCAGCTTGCTTGCAAGGGCAGGAGGAAATGATGTGGTGCCTGCTGCTCTGTCAAAGGGAGGGGAGGGGAGATGAGGGAAAGAAAGGAAGTGGAGCTGCTGAGCCTGGATATGCCTCTTAACTTTTTGCTTAAGGCAGGGATTTTCACCTCCAGTATCCTGCTATGATCTGCACAACTTACACTGTGCAAACTGAAAAAGCCTTGTAGCTGTATGTCAGTGTTGGTCACACCTTCTGATCACAAGGCCATTTTGTATCACCTACAGCYTTTGTACACCACAGTCTTGTCTTTTAAGGAGTTCAGCCCCTGCCCAAACTGATTTTTTTTTTCATTCAGTCCCACGTGGTGAGTTTAATCTCTGATTATGACTAGCAGTAGTTAGCACAGGAAATGAGGTCTGCCATGGTGGTAGGATTTCAGTRGCAGGGTATTTCCTCCAGAGAGAGAAAAAAACCTTTAATGCAGCTGTAGCAGAGCTGTAACTGTGGACTTGCTGAGCTATCTTCATATTTGATAAACCAAAATTTTACACAGAAAGTACWGTAAAATCTGCCCAAGAAACTGAGTGCTTGGTGCCTAGGCAGCACAGAGATGTCTTCCATCCTGGCTATATTTGCAAATGAGTTACTTTAAAGCTAATTTAAAACTATTTTATATCACTTATAGACTGCAATTGCAGAAGCTATTGTACTTAAAATATTCTCTTTCTGGCTTTGTACACGTCTACAAATGTCTGTAAAGAACACCTATATACTATCTACCCTAAAGTTTCTTGGAAAGCAGTCTATAATAAAGCCCAGATTTGAAGCAGTTGTGAGATTTTGTAAGGATAAACTGAAATAAAGTATAAATTGAAAAGTTATTCTGAAAAAAATTCCAGGAAAAATATAACAGTGCTATTTTTGGCTGCTCTTGGGATCCCTTCCTCTTTCCCCTTTGCCTCAACTAAGAGCAAAAGCTTTGGGTTTTTCTGARGGTGAAACAAACTTTTTTTTTTTAGAACAAGTACTGGGAAATTTAAATGTTGTTTTTGCCAAAACAGTTTGGAGAGAAAAGCCCCAAAAAGCTAGCCTAAAAGGTCGAAGAAGCCTAAAATGGTTATTTCTGAAGAAGAGAAACCTTCTTGCACAAGACATATGCCTGGTATRTTGACTGGTAGTGTCAAAATCAGCTGTAGGGAGTTGGGCTCACTTGAAACTCCAGCAAATATGTTTCACCTAATTAATGAGAGAAATYTAATAGGAGATTTTTGGAATTGTCCATTGGGACCACTGGGTGTCAGATGAAGTCCCTGAGAGTGATTTCATCACAGCTTTGGTGCCAAGTCAGATGTAGCACTCATCTCTTACAGTATAGGACACTTGTTCAAAAACTAAAAATATTAAACTCAAGCAATTAACCTAAGCTGTGAATAATTTCCATTATCATTGGCAGTCCAGGCATCATGTAGTTTGTAGTACAATAGTACTGTGTCCTTCATCTGCAGGATTTATCTCAAGATTCCTCTTGATACCACAGAAGTTGATTATTTTTGGAATACAACTTCAGGACAGTGGCATTACCATACTCAGGGAAAACAATGCCTCTCCATTTGAACTATCCTGACATCTGACCTGTATGTTGTTTCATCCTGATRAGTTGGACTTCCATGGTGGGCTTGATAAAATTCTGTGTCATGGAGTTTATGGAAATGCCGATCTATGTCAAATAAACAGCTACAAACATTGGCAAAAGTGCAAGTTCGCAAAACTGAAACATCTACAAAGCTCCTGAATATTTGTTTGGTTCTTCCTCCTGTCATCCTGCACAAACTATCTCCTGCCCAATGATGAAATAATTACGAAATTAATGAATGAAATAATAATATTTCATAATTAATGAAATAATAAGGAAATATCCAAGACCAAATTCTTAAGGAAAATTTCACATAGACAGTGAATTGTCTTTTTATTGGGAAACAGGACACCATTCCACCTGAAAAAGTATGGACACCTCCACTCTTCCAGACATTTGCTGTCTTCCTTCTCCAGCCACATGCATTATGCATCATCTCTTCTGTAGTTAGCTAGTTTTCAGCTTGATTCCTTGTAGCCCACAACATTTTATGCCTCTTAAATCTGGCTCATCTTCCCTCCCTAATCCCAACTGGACAGAGTATATTTATGTTTGAAAATTAGGCATAGAGCTGGCATGTAAAAACAGAATGTCTTTTTAGAAACTCAGTCTTCTCAGCTTTGGGGTGTGTGCACCACCGCCTCTTCCCTTTGAAAGGAGCCAACTAATCCCAGAATGGCTAACACAATGTACACTCAGTTTATGAGTCTCACTGGAACCAAGGATTTGGCACAAGAACTTGGACAGAGGAATCCACTAAAAACTTGGCCTTCAAGGAGCTAGTACTGTTCTGCGTGTCCTGGGCATCTCAAAGGAAGAATGGAACAATTGCTGCATGCAGTTAATGATTTCATTGCCATGCCCTGCTTCTTCCTCAGAAAGATCATCATTTCCTGGTATATCATGGCAAGAAAACATTATGCTATTTATGTTTCGTGTAAGTGATGGAATTGGGGGAGAGAGAAGAATGAAATCGCTTCTCAGATTTAATTGTTTTTTGGCTAGAGGAGCTCTTTAAGCAGTTTGCTTTGAGAAAGCTTGGCCAAAAAGAAGTCGTAAATGTTTAACTGTCAGGGTTCATTAAAGGCATACTAGGATCACTTCTTTTAACTTTTTTCCAAAGAGAGAATGGATGGATGGATGGATGGATGGATGGATGGATGGATGGATGGATGGATGGATGGATGGATGGATGGAGCTCATCCTTGGAAAAGCCTGCAACCTCAAAATTTAAAACAGTGAACCCAGATAGATATGGCTTCCCCCTGTACTGTGACAAGTGACTGTTCATGCACTCTGTTGACTTCCACCCATCCATTTTGCTGTTAGTGCTGAGCAAGATCAAGATGGCCAGGTCAGCAATGTGGCAAAGGGCAGAAAGAAGCTACACACCCTAGGCATTTTGCATAGATACTCCTGAAAACTTGAGCTGTTTAATYGAAATATTTTATTTTACACTTAAGTTAAATACAGTGCATGTTATTATCCTTGAACAATTTCTTGGTCTTTGACAAACACAAATTTCATGAAGCAATGAAGTGGAGAGATAAAAAATTCAAATTATCTAATTTTGGGCACCCAAAATCAAGACTGAGAGACTGTGTATTCTGGAAATTAGTTCTGCTTAAAGAGTTTCAGGTTGAGCATTAGGCCTTAAACCATGCCAAAAGTTTGGAAAACCCAATCTTTATGTCCCAATCATTAGTGGCAATCAGCACTCAGTGCTATTGTGATTAAATGAAGTAAGACAGGTGGTCCCCCTTGCTTTTGG
>NW_026623246.1:1141759-1155681 GCF_030028575.1 Malurus melanocephalus
AAAAAAAAAAAAAAACCTCACAAAAAAAGGCAAAAAAGAAAATTTCAGTGTGAACTGAAACTTCCATGAAAAGAATAGCTGTTTATTTTTTCAAAAGTGCTTTTGGCTTACCACTGATCTACCTCTGCAGAGGTAAGTAATATTGCAGGCTGACCAGGCAGCTGCATCACTGTGTCCTGGAATTGCAAGGGAAGGCATAGGCATCGCAGTAAACAGCACAGATGACAACCAGTAGTTTATGAATAATCTCCAGTGTGCTGCTGAGTGATGCTATTAGCTGTCTGTTCTTCATGTCAGACGTGGCCAAGATCCCCATCAGCCAACGCCTCTGAGAGTCCCATAGCATTTTCCATAAAATTAGACTGATTACTGTGATTTCATTTCCATTCAAAGTACACTCTCTGTTATTTTTATGGCTACACTGAGATAAAATCTTTTCTGAAAAGGACAGTGGAGAGCTTTTTGCATTTCACAGGGACATGTTTTATTCCCCTTTGGGGTTTGCAAATGTATGTTAAATTTATTACAGCCTTACAAGAAATGTACAGCTTTTTCCATTTATGTATCCGTGTAAGTGCTAACCAGCAAAAGGCACTTAAAGATTTACTGTACTCCCAGCATCACACAATATCTGAACATTTCACAGTGAGACACGGAAATGAGGAAGGTGGCCAATAGTACATATGGCAGCTGTGACATAAACATAAGGAAATTACCCTTGAAACGAAGTGGGTGGGCCATATTTACTAAAACAAACACCTTGGATTTTAGGGGCAAAGCCTTTTCTGAATGAGGATGATTGTTGCATTTGTGCCATTGAAAGTTTTGTGAAGTGTAAGTTGTGCTTATTTAGGAAATACAGATGGGGYACCAGCACACCTTTAAAAAACTAATAGTCTACTAAAGCTATCAATATTTCTGAGTAAAGCAGCTTTAATCTTGAGGCTGTTGGTTATATGCTGTTTTGCTTTTTGCCTACTCATAGAATGAGTATGTGCTTTTGTGCCAGGGCTCACAAAGGCTTACAGCTCAAACTGGATGGCTTAAATAGAGCTCTGAGAGGGCTGGGCAGCACAACAGCGTCCAGGCTGGGCTTCGGGAASCCTTAGCCTCAGGAATGCTGTGTGACCTCTGCCTCTTATTCAGTGGGTGAATGGAATGAGCTGTAGCACAGGACTTATACTGCAAAAACTCCAGTAGCTCAACCTTGTCAGCTTCTTTGCTTGATTAAGCTTCAGTGAACAAAAGAAATTAAAACCTCAAGGACCTACATTTAGATACAAACTGCATTCCTGCACTTCTGGTTACCAACAGAATGAAAGCAGAGCAAAATGTCTTTCAAAAAACAGAGATTTTTAATAAAATATATAGGTTCACATTCTTCCTTGTAAGGTATATTACCTGAAGTGTGATAGTTAACCACTGTGAATTGGAGTGTGAAGATTACCTTTCTCTCTACCCATTGYTGATGTTTAAGTTTATCCAAACTTCCAGGCAAGATATTTGCTTCTGCAGGACAGCAAGCTGAAAAGAATCAAAAATCAATGGTAGTTTTGGATCCCCWAAGTGCAAAAGTAATACACTACAGCTAATACCTCTACAATGTATCACTCACTTCCCAAAGCAAAGAGGAAAAAGATATCCTTCCTGATGCATCAGTGCAGAATTAGAGAATATGAATTGTGCTGTGGCCACTCAAGTTTTAGATTACCTAAATGGCAGATATTCTGTCATCTTACTTTAGCAACCTCTGCATTCATGCTGAAAACAATCTGCTGCTACTATATAAAAATTTTTCTCTGTTAACTTTTATGCCATTGTTATTGCCCTGTACTACCTACATCATTCTTCTCTACTGCTGGCAGTCCCATTTTGATAGTAGCATTGCTCTTAAAACACTGGGATTTTTGTCTGGCCTTTTCTGTTACACACATATTTGCACATCCTATGTATTTTTGCCAGAGGCCCTCACAATAAAATTCTGACCATGTGCCTACCGAAATTAATAGCAAAAGTCTGTTGGGTACAACAGTGCAGAAACAAACCTTTGTTAAAATCAAAAAATCTACTATCCTACATATATGCCTAAGAATTAAGTCTTAACAAGCAGTTAAGGCTTGTAACTGCTCACTCACCTATAGGGCAAACATATTTAACCTSTAAAGTTTGTGTCTTAAGCATAAAAACTGAGATTGCTATCACAGGAGGCAGCTAAAGAAAACATATACTTTATTTTCCTGGCTGTTTATTTTGAACATTTGGCAGCCCTTTGAAAATAGTTAGCATAATWTTCCCCTGACCTTACTTTCAGAAAGATCAGAAAGRTTCATAGAGAGATACTTGTACGCAMACACCATACCTATAAYGGGGTTTGAATTGGTTATTCGAAGTATTTTGCTAGGCCTGTGACATAACATTAAACTTGCGAACCCCTTCTCGCAGTCACCGCGCTCACTCCGGAGGGGAACAACGAGAGGCAAGGGAGAAACTCAGCGCCCATTTCCGCGACGCCGAGGATGCCGCTGCTGTCACCGCCGCCCTCCCCGGACGCTCCGTGCCGGGGTTCCCCGCGCCCCCCGTGCGGGCCACCGCCCCACCGCCCCGCCTCGCCCAGCCCGCCACGTCCCACAGCCCCGGCGGAAAGCTGCCGCCCCTCGGAGCTCAGCCCCAGCAGAGACTACTGCCACCCACCCTCCGAGCCTTCCCGGCCGAACCGCCCCGCTCGCCGCCTTTGTGTCCGCGGCCGCCGCCCCTTCCCCGAGGGCGAGGCGGGGCGGGGCGGCGATGGCGGGGCGGGCCCCGCGGCCCCATAAGTAGGGGCCCGGGCCGGGGCCACCGCCCTTCTTCGCCCGCCGCGCACCCGAGCTGTCCCGCTCCGCTCCCGGATTACAAAGCCCGCGCCGCCGCCGCCGCCGCTATGAGCATCAGCACGAAAAACTCCTCGTACCGCCGCATGTTCGGCGGGGGCAGCCGCCCCAGCACCGGCACCCGCTACATCACGTCCAGCAGCCGGTACTCGCTGGGCAGCGCCCTGCGGCCCAGCAGCGCCCGCTACGTGTCCGCCTCGCCCGGCGGCATGTACGCCACCAAGACGACGTCGGTGCGGCTGCGGAGCAGCATGCCGCCCATGCGGCTCCACGACTCCGTGGACTTCTCCCTGGCCGACGCCATCAACACGGAGTTCAAGGCGAACCGCACCAACGAAAAGGTTGAGCTGCAGGAGCTAAATGACCGCTTCGCCAACTACATCGACAAGGTGCGCTTCCTGGAGCAGCAAAACAAGATCCTGCTGGCCGAGCTGGAACAGCTCAAGGGCAAGGGCACGTCCCGCCTGGGCGACCTCTACGAGGAGGAGATGAGGGAGCTGCGGCGACAGGTGGACCAGCTCACCAACGATAAGGCACGCGTGGAAGTGGAGCGGGACAATCTCGCGGACGACATCATGCGGCTGCGGGAGAAGTGAGTGTGCCGGGGGGACGCGGGTTCGGGCTGCCGGCGCCTCCCTCTGCCTCCCCCCCGCCCTGTCCCCTGGCGCGGAGGCAGCTCCTGAGCATCCCGAGCGGTACCGGCTCCGTGGGAGGCTGGGCGGGGGGATTTGGGCGACCTCCGCTCCCTCCTCACCCCTATCTTGCTCCTTCCAGGTTGCAAGAGGAGATGCTTCAGAGGGAGGAGGCCGAGAACACCCTGCAGTCCTTCAGACAGGTTAGTGGTGCTGGAGAAGGGAGGGGCTCCAGAAGGTGGTGGCCGTGCCTGGGACAGAGGGTGGGATCGCACGAGTATGCTTTCCTTGCACAAAGAGATTCCCTCAGTTCTCACGCGAGCCCTCCGTGTTTTCTTTAGGGGGATGCTGCGGTCTGACGGGAGGGGAGGGAAACTATTGTCTTGCTTTATCCAAGTCTAGCCCRTTTTACAAAAAACGCCCCAACGTGGAATCACTTTCCGATCCAATAAAAGTGAAAGGGGGCCATCTGCTCGCTTGGCTGAAGGGTATTAATGGTTTCTATGGGATTCACCGTGGAATGCAGATACAGGCATTATGGCAAGTGTGGTGGCAGCAGATTGAAATAATAGATCCCTTTGTGTCAGAGGGGAGCGTGCAGTGGGCTGCATTCTTACTAAATGTGTAATGGTGCGGGCATATTTCTAGCGAAATGTGTCTATTATGGTCCAGGTTTTATACAAAACAGAACTSCGTTTTGATGAATCATTGGTCATTGCATTACTGGACAACTGTTTCAAATTTAAGGTTTTTCGTGTGGGTGTTGTCTGCTGACCAGAAGTAGACAATACGTTCCTTGGGGTGAGGTCACAGTCTCAAGCCTGCGTCCTCTGGSTGTCCATTAAGAACATGGAATTTAATTCTCTGTAAAACAAAGATGTTAACCTAGGAAACAAATTATGTTAGAGTTTAGTCTTTGTAGGATGCTGTGATGTTATCYGGATAAAGTAAAACCTATGTGACAACCAGAAACAACTGTGCAAACAGTGCTCAAAAATTCTTGCGCTCAAGTTTTCACTTGTGCAAAAGCAGCTTTCAACTTAGATTAAGCCTTGTTTGGACTAGAAGATGTTTAGGAATGTGCCTTCTCAAAACAAGGTCTCTTCCCTAAAACTGCTGGTATAAAGGCAGCATTGCTAGCATTCTTGTGGAATGGAAGTGACTGCCCTTATCTCCAGGCAGCTGGGTACAGGCTGACCCAGAGCTCTTCATAGGAATTAATGGAAATCATTATTCAGAAAATTGCCACTTGATTGCCAGTGTTTCCCTGGGAAAGGCTTTTGACTGCAGTATATTTATAGTCCTTGAAGGAGAGCAGGTGTGTGCGTGAGATAATGYGGGGAAACTGAAACACCTACTCCCATTCAGAGCCTGGGAATTCAGTCTCCACTGGCGTTCTGGGGGCAGAAGTTTGAAACAACAGTTTGGAGATACTGCTTTAAGTGTCTGGGGTTTATTTGAGTTTCATGACAATTTAATGTAGTGTGAAGTTCTATGAAGAAGCACTAACTTGAGTTTTAGAGAACTTMATACTACTCTGATTCATTGCTGAGTTCGGTTGAAGTATCAATTGACTAAAGGTTGGCTTTTACAAGATCTTTCATATTTGATTCACTYTAGGCATGTCTGTATTTCAAACCAATTGAACCTTATGAAGGCTCTAGGCTTTAAAGTGAACACAGCTTTATGCATATCCCACATGCATTATGCAGSTCTTCCCTGTACTTTGGAAAGGGGTCATTCAGGAGCTCAGCCTCTAGCAGATGTGTACGTGCAGGACAGTCAGAATTGGATCCATTTAACCTCCTAAGCTGTAGTTTGTRCATCAGAAATGCAAATCATTTTCTATGGAAACTCTACACTAAATCCACTCGAGACATAACTGGTGTGTTTGATTTGAACATCAGTCATACCTCATTTTTTCGTACTGGAAAGGGTGGGGTTAACATGCAGGTTTTGACACCTAAATCTGTTTCAGTATAAGTTTTGTTCCTCTGAAAGGGAAATTAAATTTACAGAATACTGAAGCTGAAATATCCTGTTGAGCGTTCCATTAAAAAAAATGCACAGCTTTTTATTAAATCATTATACTTTTTCACTGGAAAGTTGTATAGTTGTAAAGATTTGGAACTTCAGCAGGGACTTTGCTGTTCTGATGTATCATCAAAGCTACTTTTTACTTGATGGATCAGTTGTATACTTCAGTATTTTAAAATAAAGAACAAATATTTGAACTTAAGCTTTTATTTCTGAAAGSTGCCTTTTTCCAGAGGCCATTTAGCTCATATGTACTGAATTTTAATTTATTTCTTCAGGGCAAAGATGTGGTTTTACTCATGTGCTGAGGGGTGTATTGCATAAAATAAACGTGAAGGGTCAGTGAGTACTTTTAGGAGCAGGGCAAGCATCACAGTTAGTGAGAAAGTTATTTACTGCCGGTTTTCCAGCTAGTCTGGYAGCAAGGAATAGGTCCTGAACTGCAACAAGACTAACAGATCAGGTCCTGGCTAATGTGAGGTTTGCCTGAAGTAAACATGGATGCTCAGCCCTGTAAACTGTGTGGCTTGCACTGAAGAATCCCCTTGGATAAAATCAGTGCATACTCCAGTTGCATGTATCTATGACTTGTACTTGTTTGTTCAGGCTACAAGTAGCTTATTTCATTTATGTGGTTCTCCATACATCTAGGTAGTACTGAAATACTGAATCTTAATGATAGGGAATATATAAATAATAGCATGTGGTAAAGTACATACTACACATTGTGTCTTCATTTTAAGTTGCTTTCAATTTACAGCAAGGTCCTAAAATCCTTTAGCTATTCAGCTGTTACCAAAAAAAAAAAAAAAAAATTAATAGGCTTCACAGGGTGAAGATTTCTGCAAAATCCTCTAGAAAATCTTTGGATGTCKGGCTAATTGTGTAAACATGTTGGGTTATAGCCATATAATTTTCTGCCAGAATGATCTTGTTTTTTGGGGGGAGGAGAACAAATTAATTAGGAAATTCTTTCCCTGAGCTGAAAAATAGAGCTGATATGGACTGTGGGTATAAAACTGGAATTGATAAAGAAGTTCTGGAATGACGCATGAAAGGGGTTTTGCTGGAGAAAGTAAATGGAATTTTTCTGGAGCAAGGACCTTACCCCAGAGTAKGAGTGATCCAAGGAAAAGCTTTCTAGGAGTCTAAAGAAAACACTCCTTATTTCAAAGGTGCCATAATAAAGAGAGCTGCTGATTAGGAATGCTTATGCTTTGGGCAATCCAAAATAGCTTTAGAGTAAGCTGTGAGAACCTGATATGTTAATACCCTGTGAGCACAAGCATGTGGCTGTGTATGTAACCGGCAAGAAAGGAACAACCTCCCACTTCTCCTTCTAAATGCACTACACGTTCCAAATATAAAAARTTCCCAATCAATGTTAAGTTTTAAGTTATGTTTTTGAACTAATTCAAGCTGCTTCCGTGTAACATTCATGACGTGTCTTCTGTTATGCTCTAAATGAATTTTTGCTGTTGATTAAGACTATCTCCGTCCAGCAAAAGGTGGAGTCTTTGCCAGCAACTGTGAGGGTGTAGGCAATGATGAGTAGCTCAATTTGTGTTTATGGTTATACTTTTTTTTTCTCAAGGAAGTAAATGCTGCAATTCCTATAGGTACCTTCCAAGCTTTACAAGTATACTGTAAAACCTTAGTCTGTGGACCTAAGGGGCTCTGTTGTTGGTCACCAAGGGGTCCATAAGTTAAGYATAGGCATGAAGGCACATCTGTTGMACTTTTAAGCCCCACTGAAAAGAATGGAAGTTTTGAAATTGCAGGACTGGCTCTTTTTTCAGTGTAGTCAAGCTAGAAGCACTGACTGCTGACTCAAATACTTGCAGGATTTACACCCACCATGATCTGTGTGCTCTTGATCATGCTTAGCAGCGTGTCAGCAAAGATGATATAATCAACATATGCGGTATAGTTTGCAAATTCCCAATAAAGATGCATATAATTGTTTAAGACTAGAGTAGKAGATGGCAAAAAGGTTTTCTACAGATTTTGATTTCCTACTGTCTTGTCAAAAAGCTCAGATGTAGCATAAGTCTATATGGTGCTGAACTTGCTGTAAGAGACTTCTCTACATCAGTTTTGTAAGATCATGAATCATTCTCTCTGGTCAGGATGTGGACAATGCCTCTCTGGCACGTCTTGATCTTGAGCGCAAAGTTGAGTCTCTGCAAGAGGAGATTGTCTTCTTGAAGAAGCTTCATGATGAGGTAAGCTGGAAAATGAGGTCTGTGTTTAGATGCAGAYTGTCTAGCAAGGAAGCTCCTTGCTGGCTTTGTCCCAGAGTCCTCATCTGGGTATGTCCTTTTGTGTGCTTTTGTGCAATAATAATGACTGTCTGCTTCTCCCTAAGGAAATCCGAGAATTGCAGGCCCAACTCCAGGAACAGCACATCCAAATTGATATGGATGTTTCTAAGCCTGATCTTACTGCTGCCCTGCGTGATGTTCGCCAACAGTATGAAAGCGTTGCTGCTAAGAATCTTCAGGAAGCTGAAGAGTGGTACAAGTCCAAAGTAAGTAAAATGCACCATGTACTGCAACTAAGTCTATTTAACAGCTTTGCTGTAGCACTTGCTGTTCCCTCTGTCTCTCTATATAGAGTTGAACATAGCCATGACAAAAAGTCTTTTTTTAAGTCCTAGTCTGGGAAGGGTATAACTCAAAACATTTTGTGCAATAACTACAGCATCGAAGTAATGTTTCATACTGGGAGTCTTTCCTGTGCTTGTACCTGAAAGCAGTTGTTGGATGATGTACTGGAGAAATGAGTGAAAAAATGGTGAAAAATGGGAAWTGTACAGGGCAGGGAATGAATTCTAATATAACAATTAGAAATAGAGAGGCATGTTAAGAGTAATGCTAATATTTAAACATTTCAGGTGCTAACCCTTGTAGTACCTTCAGTTGCCCACAATTGCTGTGCCACAGAAAGTGTTTTGCAATTTCTGTTGAAGTGTTATGCTAACCACAGTGGGGTTTTCCAGTTTGCAGATCTCTCTGAAGCTGCTAACAGGAACAATGACGCCCTGCGCCAGGCCAAGCAGGAAGCCAATGAGTACCGCAGACAGATCCAGTCTCTCACCTGCGAAGTAGATGCTCTTAAGGGAAGCGTAAGTAGAAGACAGAAGTTTTTCTTCATTGCAGCTTTAAGCACTGCACTGCAGTTCAGTTATGTGAATGCAGGTAATCTGCCATGCAATTCAGCAGCATATTAGTACTTTTTGAAAAGGATGCTGTGGGCTCAATTTGTGTGTGTGCACACAGTGCAGTGGCTAGATTGATAAACTGAAATAGTCTTACTTTAGCTCTAAAGAATGAGTTCATTCTCTTGCTATAATACTCACTGTTTATTTAGCCCTTTCTGAAAGTGTTTATGCCTTGTCTGTCGGRTACAGCTAAAGTTATAAAAAAACTCCAAAGGAGCAATGAAAGATGCAAATTTTGCTGTTGCTAGAACCTRACTGCCTTAAAGACTGGCTTGAAGTGGTGTAACAGTGTTTAGCACATCTGCAAATCCCCTCTACTAAGGACTGCCTGCATGCTGACTTGAACTGCATGTGTTGGGCTTACTGCAAAGGATGGCTTTGCTGCTGGTAGAGCAAGTATGTGGCCCACCTCAGGTCATGTAGCAGAATAATCCTCCTTGGCTTTGCAAAGGGAAGATAAGGAGATGACAAATTTGGGACATGTCCGGGCATTTTCAGAAAGGATACTAATGTAACACARCTTTTCTTATTTAAAATGTTAAGGGTCTTGAGGGAAGGAAATAGTCACTGAACTGCACAGTGTTTGATTTCACTATTCTCTTCCAGAATGAGTCCCTGGAGCGCCAGATGCGTGAAATGGAGGAGAATTTTGCTGTTGAAGCTGCTAACTACCAAGACACTATTGGCCGTCTGCAGGATGAGATTCAGAACATGAAGGAAGAAATGGCTCGCCAYCTCCGCGAGTACCAGGACCTGCTGAATGTAAAGATGGCTCTTGATATTGAGATTGCCACCTACAGAAAACTGCTGGAGGGTGAAGAGAGCAGGTAATCACATGCAGATACTTCTCTAAAACCAGTAATTACTAGAAGATACTTTATACCCAGGTCTAATTTTATCCATTTATTTTTTCCTTCAGGATTAACATGCCTATTCCAACCTTTGCTTCTTTGAACCTGAGAGGTAAGTTGTTTCTGCTGTTTCAGTTAAGACAGTTGCTCTGTCCATTAGCACGACAGTTCTGGATAGTTTCTTTTATGCTGGTTTTTGAACTTACATAATTGCAGTTGGTTGTGAATGCAGTTCTTGCATCTAAATACAGTATTTGCAGTTACTTAACCTTGGATGGTAGGAGCTCTTTTGTTCCTGGACACATAATTTTWAAAATAGGTACATATTTAGTTTGGATGCCTGCTGAAAGTACTTTGAGGGGCACAGAAAGAAAATGTAGAAGACCTGGCTTATTCAGAGCCAGAGACTTCTTTGTATACTAAATTGGGATTCTGAAAGTAGACACAAAAATCTGCTACGCCTCATTTCTTTGAGGAGGCACTTCATCTAGACTATTGGTAATAATACATCTTCTTCTGCAGAAACCAACATTGAGTCTCAGCCAATGGTTGACACTCACTCAAAGAGAACACTTCTAATTAAGACCGTCGAAACTAGAGATGGACAGGTTGGTGGTAACTTTAATTTTATTTCTATCACAGCTGGCTACCTTAAATTCTTAAGCTTGTCTACTGCTTACTGCAGCTTGTATGTGGTAGTAAGTATTGGGTAGAACAGCAACTGGCACTCCAAGCTGTATGATTGAACATACAGCTATAGCAAACAGGATTCTTGGGAAAAAAAAAAACATTAAAATTCATTGGGTAGTAAAACCTTAAGTTGCTGACTGTTACTTTGAACTGAGTGTTTAAGTTCAGCTGAGTTAGAAAGCTCTCAAAAGATTTCCTTAGGAAAACATGTAGCAGTAAACAGGTGCTTTGCTTGCTCAGGRTAAGATGCTGTTGTTGGTCTAAGTAAATAAAACTTAAATGGTGTCTGCATGCTATTTACAAACTAGAATTCTCATAAGTGAGAGCRGATACTCACTCGTTCACATTTTGCAAGTGGATGTTCCACTTCTAGCTCTTAAAAAAAGCTCAACAATCTTCCTACTATAACTTAAAGCTTTTCTGTTTTTCATTAGGTTATTAATGAAACTTCCCAGCATCACGATGACTTGGAGTAAAGCTGAAGTGAAGATGCATACTTACTAAAGGAGAAATTCTTACCAGCAAGATTGAAAAAGTCCATGTCTTAAAGGAAGAAACAGCTTTCAAGTGCCTTTCTGCAGTTTTTCCATGAGCGCAAGATGATTATGCTAGGAAATAGGTCTTAGATCTTGCAAACTGACTCTCCCTGAAGGATTAGAGTTTACAATGGAGTCTAGTTTACAMATAGCAATATCTTGTGCTGCAATACTGTTTTTAAGTATCTGAATTCAATAAAACTGCTTTTTCCAGCACAGTATGAGCAACCTGTCGCTACTTCAATAAATCTTTGGAAAATGGCTCTTGATGTGTTCTAATTTGTTAACTTCATGACTTTCTGGAAAGCCATAACAACATAATGCTGGAATTATTATACGGTTGACATCTCTAGTACTGGCTGTGTGGAATGCTGTTTTTTTCAGTTTAACTAGATAAAATGTCTTACTCATTTACTGCTTAGGTTTTGGAACCAATTAAAATGGATTATAACTGGCAGATGCATAATGTATTATGATATTTCTTATCACTTGAATAAAATGATACTTCAAGCTAATAAAAATTAATGTTGCTTCCATATACTAGTTAACCCAGTTACTAAATGTAGGAATGTCTGAAGCTTTAAAACTTGGCTTTGTAAAACATAGTTATGTAGCAGAGAAATAGTTCATGTGAGCCCTTATCTCAGACAGCACCTTGCAATGTTAACAGCTGACTTGGTGCATTAACTTAAGTTTCCAGGAAAGACTGGTTCCCAAAGAGTTGCTGGTATTACAGAAGCTGTACGAAGGTTCGGGCTTGAGTGGGGGTTAGGACAGACKAACTTGCCTTTTTGCTGACAATTCCAGTGTTGAAACTTCTTTTGAAAAGAGAGGGCTACTGTGTTTGGTGTTATTTGCTGAGCATCAGTGTAAGTGCAGCACAGTGGGAACAAGGAAGCTCCTCTCTGCCTTGCCATAGTCTAGGAGGCAGAAGTGATGGGTCATGTCCTCTGTGAACACTTAAGTTTTCTCAGAGCAAYGTGCCTCTCAAATTTAAACACAATCAAGACCCACACCACAGCCCCATGGAAATAAGTAGCTGTGTGCTGTGTCACTTCTGTAAAGCCTGCTTCTTGTAAGCTTTTACTGAGGTGTAAACTTTCTGGAATGAGTAAATGCAAACTGGAATTGTTTAGTAAATATGAATAGCATTCAGGGTAAGGGTAGCACTTCCATGTTGTACAGACACTCTCACTAGCACTTGGGAACTGATCTGCCAGAGAAACTTACTGTTATCTCCATCTGCTAGGGGTGAAAACAATTTAGTCCTTTTCCATCCTTATTCTTCCTTTTGTTCAAGGGTGTGACTGGATGTAGAGCAGGTGCTGGAGARGGTGTGGGGGCAGTAGGAGTCTGCTTTTCTCATCCCAGTTGCTGGCAGCACYTGGTTAGGAGTCCTGCAGTCAGGATGCTGAAGAGGGAGCTGGAGTGAAACACTCTGCAGCTCCGACACACAGGTATCCTGCAATATGAAGGTAGGGCCTTGGCATGAGGGAAGTTTACATCTTTGAACCAGCCAGGGAGAAGTGCTGATGCTGTTTTTCACAGCAGAAAAGCACCCGAATTTTCAAACAAGGCTGTTCTTACCCTACTTTTCTCTAGCAAGTGTTCAACGAAGCCTCTCATTTCCACTTCATGGCAGGCCAGGGACAAGTTTGCTCTTTGCTGTTACACCAAACCTGGGCTACTGATACATTTAAATCCACTAGGCTGGGATAGGCCCCTGTCCCGCTTGGTGCTTTATGTGTTTACCCAAAAGAAAAATCCTGCAGCTGGTCCAGCATTTGTCCTGGTGACTCCTTGATGCAAAAGGACCAGAAGTGACTCYGAGGAGAGTGCCCAGACCCAAGCTCAGCCATGGCTTTTGCCTCAGCAAAGCTGAACAGATTCAGCCTGGTCCACCATATGGTGGATAGGATAGTCTCAATAGAAATTGAAAGTGAACCCAAAACTTTTTCGTGCTGCAGAGATTACAGACACCAGGTTTTCTACTGCCTTTCAACTTCCAGAACGATGATTTAAAAAAAAAAAAAGCACAAACGAGCTTGCATGGAAAGTCTTTTCTGTGTTAATGACAGCTCTGGGCATGTATAATATCTCATTCTGAGCACTTCATAGGCAGGGGTGTCAACAGCCCTTCAGTACAAGCATGGAAACAGGGGCTGATGTCCTGTCTTTTGCAGACTACTGAAATCTTTCTCTGGATCTAAGTATTGGAAAAGTCGAGCTAATGCTAAATGTAATTTCTTGCAGCTAAAGCAATGTTAAAGSCCTGGTTGGTGGTATGTGGCAGGATGTGGGCAGGGAGAGCCAGCTCCACTAGGGGAAGACGGGGTCCCTCGATGGCTCTGGGCAGAGACCCACAGCACAGTGTGCTTTTTGAAGTGCACATTGACCTCTGGAGGCTGGGATAGTCTTTCAGATGCTGCTCCCCCTCTGCTGCCAGCTACCTGGCTCAATGCTTGCTGTTGCCTTTGATTGCTTCACTCAGCAGATAAAAGAAGTGCCTGTATGAAGCACTGACTGCAGCAAAGGAGTTATTCCTGGCTCCTCAGTGTTTGGGGTTACTCAGAGCACAGAGAAGCCTGTGGCAGAGCTCTCAGTTCTGGGAATAAATAGAAAAATAAATAAAAATAAATAAACCTAGTTACCAAGGGGATAGGAGGATTGCAGGAAACCTCCAAAACCTGCGCGAGTGCGAGAGCATCCTCATGGTGGAAAGGAGAGCAGACAGTGGCTGTGTAAACTTCTCAGTGTTTGAKCTAGGGGCACCAGCCTTATGCTCGTATATAATTACTGAAAGCTGCCCAGTGCTGAGCCAGCAGCTGACCTCAGAACTGCGTTTCACATTCTAATAACTGCAGGCAGCAGCTGCACCGAGTGGRGCAGCCCTCACTGATGGCCTGGTGCTTGTCTTGCTCTCCAATGAGCCCCATGAAGCTGCTCCTGTGAGCTTACACAGTGAGTGCCTCCAAATCTGTGAGCTGTTGCCCCAGTAAACAATCCTCCAGATAACTGAGAATCCTCATATTTAGTTTATTTTGCCTCATCTAGCCAGAAACTTGTTGTCCTTTTTTTTTTTTTTT
>NW_026623246.1:1156371-1160884 GCF_030028575.1 Malurus melanocephalus
CAGTTCTGTCCCAGTCAAAGGCTCCGGCCTTCTCCTCTCCCCTCCCTGTGGCAGCTCTTTGCAGTTGTTGCATCTGTGAATGAATCTGGTGCTTTCACTGATGCTTTACTGTGCTGGGTGGGAGCATCTGCATTTTTTAAAGTGTGTGGAGGAAATATTTACAAGACTGCTCTGAGGTTCTGAGTGTTTAGCCGAGGTTTGGCTGAGGCCTGCTGGCAGCATGGTGGAAGCCGTCCGTCAGTGCTGATGGTGGGGCCGGCCTCGCTGGGCCTCGGGCTGCTCAAAGGACTGACAGGGGATGGGCAAAGCCACAAAAGCACCCGAGGAACCTTCAGAAAACTCATTATATGGAACCACTCATCCCAGTCTGTGGGGAAACCTCCCAGCTGGAGTGTAGGCCCAGCACCTGTGACTGCAGCGCTCACAGGATTCACAGTCAAAGTCCTGTTTGCAGGTGCAAGATCCCACATGTCAGTGGGTTACTGGGCTCTGTGGGGCTGCTCTGTTTTMCCGTTAGTCATTTAAATATATCCTGTCCATGAAGGATCACCTTTAGGCACCCAAGGGGCATGGAGACACTGGTGGCTGACATCCCCATCGTGGGGCTGTTGGTGGCAGTCACCAAGGCCACCCCGCTGCGTGGAGATCACATCCTGCAGGAACACTCCTGGTGTTGGGGGGCTTCTGCTCCTGGCCAGGGCTTGTTTATGCCAACTGCCGGGAGGGAAGGCATCCAGAGGATGTAAATCCCCATGTTTGGAGAGGATTAATGGTTGAGTGGCTGGATATAGAATTTTGCTGGTGCCCTAAAAAGTATTGGGGATTTTAATTATAAAATCCTTCCAGAGGGGAAGGGAAGCCTGGATATCACAAAAAAAAAAGAAATTTGCATACAATAAACTGCTMTAAGAGACATTGACTTCAATGCAGTCATGCAAGCAGAACTAGGAAGTGCCAAAAAGAAAATTACATCTTCAGGCTTCATTTGGTCTCTTCATGCTCATGCATAATCCTACAGATTTGAGGTGCAAGTGCATGGACCYTGTCTCCTACAGTGCACACACTCAACAGCACTTCAGGAATCACTGCTGCTGGAGCATTTCAGATTTCCTGCCTGTATGTCTCCTCAGCTTATCTGCTTTAAAGAGTCTGAATTTTTAATTTCCTCTAGAGTCCCCTCTGCTGTTCTTCATGGTCCTTCACAGCACCCCTGTGAGAGGCAGGGTATTGCCATCCCTGCTTCAAACCTGCGGCCATGAGCGCAGCAGTCAAGCTCAGAAATGGAAGCCAACCTCAGTGATCCTCTGGGAGGGTGGTTAGCACTGTGTATTTTTAAGGCACCTACTGGTTTCAGGTCCAGGTACTTTCCCAGTCTGGATTTCAGGGTGAGTTCTCACAAAATGAAGCTCACACATTTTGGGGTCCCAGTGCAAAGCAGAGTTAAAGTGAAGTTCTCAGCTTCAGCCTGGAGAGCTGTAGCACAAACATGGAATAATCCATTTCTCCAAGAGTGTAGTTACCTTAGCCATAAGACTTTTCCTATCTGCAGCATATTGCATCCTTCATTCCACAGGCCCCTTTCCAACCCAATCCAAGGCCATTCCCTCGGCCCACGAGCTGGCCAGAGGGAAAAGTTGCTCGTGGGCTTCCTTCCACAGCAACCAAAGTCATTGCTTCAGGAAAGCACAATTCCACAGCAGCCACCCCTCTGCACGGTGGCGTGTCATATTTTCCCGACAAACACCTCCGCCTGACATTTTGGGCCGGTTTCTTTTCCTGAGATGTATTGCAGCTGTCTCCCTGTGGTGGGTGACAGGAACTGCAAGGCAAAGACTGCATGGAGTGTTTCCCCTGGCTGGGGGATCCTCACCGGCAGAGAAATGCAAAGATTTGCTGGTATGGCTGCAAAGGGAGAGAGCCCGCTTTCTCCAAGTCATTCTTGCAGTTATTCTCTGCAAGACAGGAAGATATCTCAGACTTGACAGACAGCATATAAATTTCAGGATGGAGAAGAGTGATGAGGTGAACTCAGCCAGCAGCCAAGCCCCTACAGAAATGCTTGCTTCTCCTTGTCACTGCTGGTGGGATGGGGGAGGAAAAACGGAATAAGAAAATTTGTGAGTGAAGATAAAGACAGTTTAACAGGTGCAGAATATAGTGGGGGAGAACTGCAGGAAAAATGAAACWATCACACACCATGCCCCACAGCCAGCCAAAGGCCCAGCAGCTCTCAGAACAATGACTACCTTGGAAGCCTTCTTCTTGCTTTACCTCAGTCTTTATTGCTGATGATTGAGCTAATTGAACACGACACTGTAGAGTATGGAATATCCCTTTGGCCAATTCAGGTCATTTGTCCCAACTGCATTCCCTCCCAATGTCTTTCCCACCCTCAACCAGACTTGTTGGGTCAGAGTGGGAAACAAAGAGAAAGCYTTGATGCCTTGCCTTGAGCTCTATTTGGCAACAGCCAAAACATCAGTGCACCACCACCACCACTGTGGCAGTCCCAAATGCAAAGCACAGCAGCCCCAGGGCTGTGGTGAAGACAGTGAACTCCACCTGGGCCAGAGCCAGCCAAGAATCTTGCAGAAATTTGGATGGGGGTGTGTGGCTCTGTACCTGGCATTGGGGCGGAGGACATATACAAGATCTGAGAATTTTTAGGGGAGGGTTTTAAGCCCAGATCTTAAGACACCTTATAGATTTCATGGATGTCCAAGAAATGTATGGGCTAGGAGATCTCTGCCCTTTTATTTAACCAGCTCCATAATACAAGGAAAAGTGAATAATATGGGGAGGCTTGAGTCTGAAGCACTCCATGTGCAGAACATGTTTACATTCCTATCCCTAGCTATTGTTTAATACTGCAAAAATACCTAGGCTCCCACTTACTGCAAACCATTACAATCATATTTTTAAAGTTTATTTTGCAAATTGGAGATGGTAATTATATATAATTATACTTTCTGCTTCAGCAGTCCTTATTTGATGATGATTGCTGGAGTGCATGACCGGTTTGCTGCCCCCAGCTTTTCCCCTCAGCCCTTAGTGACCCGCAGCTGGATGATTGTGGAAATGTGTTTCTGTACCACATAAAGTACTTWCCCTAATCCTTTAGGCTAAAAAATACAGGATTGTGATCCAGGAGRGGTTTGGAGTGGGAAATTTTTGCCTTGGTAGGGTATGCTTCTATCATGGCCAAATTCTGTTCAGTATTCAGTTACTTTCAAAATGAAAAAGYTTTTTCTTATATTTAAAACAAGGTGACTGAGAACATGCGATCTTCAAAATGTGCATTGGAGCAATAGAGGAGTGACATAATGAGAACTCCTCTTTTGTACTCAAAGTAAGTAAAAATATCCTAGCTACTTTTTTGATCACAGATCAGTACTGGGCTGATATTTTCAGAAAGTTATCTAAAGTGACGCGAAGATCTATTTCCTAAGAACTAATAACTATGAGTTATTTTTTCTCCCTACTTTGCCATCATTGACATTAAATTTTCATTCCCCATTTGATCACCCAGTTATCCAGGAATGCAATACCCTTCTGTAGCTTTGAGCTCAGCACTAATACTGACTGCTCTTCTTTCTTTTGTCAGCCTGATGGACAGCCTTGGCTGGGTCCCTGGGAAATGTATTGAAAGGTAAAGTCCTGTGTGCAAATACTTGTGGCAGCCCACTGACAGCTTCCTTCTGCAGTGAAGGCTCTCCATTATTTCTGTCATTTCTGCTTTCTGGCTTAAAASAGGGAGAACATGACCTTTGTATCTTTTGGAAATATGAAGTGATTGTTATACAGAAGTTTTAGACAAAATCTTCCACCTGCACCACCCTTACCCACAAATATTGTAGAATCCTATTGATGTTCCCACCACATCCATGAGGTGTGATTTCCCCAGGGAAAAAAATGCATGCGGACTCCTGCTCAGTACAACTGCTCTCAGAGTTCCTCCTGATGTGGCCAGGTAAAAACGTTAGTTACTGCTCTCTACATTTCAGCATCACCCTGCAGCCTCTTAAAAAGAGTCAGAAAYTATACTGGCCATTGTCTGCTCTTCTGACACCAGATGCATTGCAGCTCACAAAGTAGCATTTTCCTGCCGAGTTGCTGCAGAGTTGTTTGATGGTTGCCATCCTGCCTTCTCCTTACCTGTCAATGTATTGATTTGTTTCAAAACCTTTTSAGTCTAAGATTGTTCTTCATCTGTCTCAGGGGGCTCCTTCACCTTTTCCTTAATGAGCTGCATTCATCTAAGTATTTTTCCTATTTTTGCTAAGTAATCCTACTTCTTGACTGTCTCACTTGAAGCTGCACTGAATTTCTGGCAGGCATCATGGTTTGGATGTGCTTGAAAGTGTTTTTTTATTAGCAGCTTGCCTCTTGAACAGGTATTTGATCCATCTAATTGGAGATCTACTTTTCAACTGCCAGATTTTCCAGGGTTTCCCATTTGGACATGACTTCTGTCAAATTCTAATAGTTCCTTTCACTGTCCTTTTAAATTTAG
>NW_026623246.1:1160955-1184981 GCF_030028575.1 Malurus melanocephalus
TTTTTTTTTTTTTTTTTTCTTTTTTTTTTTCCTTTTTCCCCTTTTCCTTTTCCTTTTCTTCTTTCTTAGAGGCTTTTCAGCATGATAGTGGGCAGTTTTCAGTTTAATATGGTGCCATGGTTTAACTCAGCTTGTAGCTCAGTGCCACACAGCCACTTGCTTGCTCCCTGCCCCCTCAACCCTGGTAGAACGGGGAGAAGAATCAGATAAAGGTAAAACTGATGGGTTGAGATAAGAACAGTTTAATTATTTCAACAATGTAGAAAATATTATTACTACTACTACTAATTACAATGAAAAGGAAGATTACAAAAAGAGAGAGAAATAAAATCCAGAGACAAGGGATGCACAATAYAATTTCTCACCACCTGTTGACTGATGCCCTGAGCCTGTTCCTTCAGTCAACACCCCCCAGGTTACTTCCTGGAGGTTCTATGGTGTGGAATATCCCCTTGACCAGTTTGATCAGTTATCCTGGCTGTTCTCTGACCCAGCTTTCTCCTCACTTCCACAGCACAAGACACTGAAGAGTTCTTATCTCCGTGCAAGGTCTACTCAGCAACAACCAAAACATCAGTGTGTTKTCAACATTATTCTCATATGGAATCCAAAACACAGAACTGTACCAGATACCAGGAAGAAAATTACCTCTATCCCAGATGAAACCAGGACATAGTCTCAAAAAGTACCTTTGTGTCTAATCCGCTTTTTCAATTTTTTGGCTTTTAGGATTTTTTGTGTTTTTTTGCTTTTTTTTGGTGTGTGTTGGACATGCAAATGCTATATCCTTTCCATCAGTAGCCTCCCCACTTTCCTCACAGGCTGTAAATTACTTYTCTCTCTCTGTCCTTTGCAAGATATATTTTTAGCTTTTCTCTTCTTTAACCCATAATTCTCTAGCTGCCTTTTCCTCTATAGGTAGTAGAKCTCCTATGTACCTAACTGAACTTGGAGCAATTGCTTTGAACTTCACAGCATCGATTTCARACATGAAGAAAAGCTTTCAGATGGAAGTTTGTCATTTTCCCTTGACTTTATTGGATGGACTAGTAAAACACAGGATCTCTATTCACAGACCTTGACTCACTGCCATCAGATGAACAGGCGCTGTAGATGTTTTCTACATGGGCTGACAGGGGATGACTCAAACATCAGGGACTGTCCAAGGAACAGGGCAGGCTGCTGTGGAATAACAGAAGGAACAGCCCCAGACTGAGGTATCAGGCACCTCCATGGGGAAGGGGGTGCCTGGTGTAGAGGGCATCACTCTGATCAGTAAGAACAGATAGATGAGGCCTTTCAAGGCCTCCCATTCTCTGGCGCTGGTCCTCAGAGCAGACTGTAGCCATAGCAATATCTGCTGGAGGAGGAGCACAACTTTGGAGATCATTGATGAAAACRCTCAGACCCGAGTGACAGAGGAGCCAACAGGGTGTGGTGCCCTGCTGGACCTCACACTTACAAAGAACAGAAGGCTCATGGAGGATGTGAGAGTCAAAGGTTGCCTTGACTRCAGGACCAAGAGATGGTGGAGTTAAGTATCCTGAGAGGAGGAAGATCTTTCAGGATCAAGACCAAGATCCCAAATCTGGCTTTTAGGTGAGAAGAGTTTGGCCTCTTCAGGGATGCACTTGAAAAAGTCCCAGGGAATAGAACCCTTATAGGAAGAGGGGTCCAAGAAAGCTGGTTGATATTCAACAATCACCTTCCCTATGCTTAAGAACAATASATCCTAAAGAACAGGAACTCAAGCAAAAATGTCAGGGGGCCAGTGTAGATGTTAAGGAATTTCTGGAAAAAAACTCAGACCTCAAAATTAAGTATGCATAAAGTGGAATTACTGTCAGATAACCTTTGATAAATGTGGAGACATCTTCTTGCAAACAGACATGGCTAGGAAAGCCAAAGCCATTCAGAGCTGAGTCTGGTAAGAAATGTCAAGAGCAACAAGAAAAGCCTCCATAAATACATAAGGGGCAAGAAGAAGACTATTGAAAATGAGAGCTTGCTGCTGAAAGRGGCAGGCATTCTGGTGACACAGGACATGGGCAAGGCTGAGGTACTTAATGGCTTCTTCATCTCAGCTTTTGTTAAGCAGACACAATTCAGGAATCCCCGGACACCAGGGTGAAAGATTGGAGCAGGAAAGATGTACCTGGTGGAGGAGAATCAGGTCAGAGAATAGTTAAATTGGACATACATAAATCCCTGGGACCCAAGAGGATGTACCACGGCTGAGGGAGCTGGCTGATGTCATTGTAAGGCCACCTTCAATCGTTCATTCCCTTGCTTCCGATGGTTCTCATACTTCCATGCAAAACAATGGTCACCACAGGCTTCTTACAGTAGATCAGTGTCCCTTATATTCCATACCATCAGCCTCCAGCTGCAGAGCTGAACTTTACTGCTTCACACTTGAAGATATGTTGACATTAAGGAAAGGCATTACGTGGGTAAAATCCTACACAAAAAAATTCTGCATTCTGTGGTCTGAATGGAGCCTGCTGGAGCTGTTATGAGGATAAGAGGGAGAAGCAGAAGGTGGTAGAAATGCTCCAGGATGAGCAGAGATTGGTATAAACAGATTGGTACAAAGGTTATAAAAGTATGGAAAACCATTATTTTATGTGTGAGACAAAGCAAAGTACTGAACTGGCCTTCTACCTTTGTTCAAGCTCCTTTCCATGTACACAAAGCAATTTCAAATGGAGGATTTGCTTTTCATCTCTCAAATATTATTTCTGTTCATCCAAGAAGCCCTTTCCCAAATGCACGGTATATCATTGGGGACCTGCTCTACACTCCAAATGTTTTTTTCATGTAATAAATACTTGACATTTGGAAAAATCGCTTCTAAATTTACACAGTGCAGAGCTCACAGTTTGAGATTACCCTCCAAGCACCCTGAAGTGCCAGGCGCATAAATAAATACCTTTGCAAATAGATTCTCATTTATTAGTTTTGCAAGAGTATTTTCACTTCTTGGAGATGGGTGATTACTACAGGAGGAAAGACACACTTCTGGTTTAAATTAAATAGTAAGAAAACGCAGGAGAAAGACTGATCAAAAATGTTAAATTCTCTCCTTGATCTTTGGATGTTTTCTATCTTTGTAATTTCAATTTCATGGTAATAGTACCATTTGTCTAAATTGTCCAGTTGTGCTCTATGTGACAGTCAACCAAGCACAGATTAAGCTGTGAAACCGCAGCAAGAGATAAACTGCAGTTTTCAGGGAGAGGAAGTGCTGTTTGACTGCAGGACATGCGTGGTCTCCATCATACAGGACATAAATACACCTCAAGATGGACCATCTACTCCCATAACACTACTGGGAGACGACCAAGCATTAATGTCCCTATTGAAAAGGGGGAATAATACAGGACTAAGTGCTTTGCTATAGAGAAAGCCAAGGAATGCTGTCTACTCCCAGACAGGCATCCTTCCATCTGAACTGCAATGTCTCACCTCATTTCCAAGCATGTGGAAAGTGAAAAAATGTTCCTGATGGCCATGAATTGGTTGGCACCTCTTCTCACTATCCCCTGTGGATGGTGCTTATGCTGCACAGGCTGGGGTACTAAAGTAGTTAATGGTGCCATGCAAGGATACAACCCTAACCAGTCAGCAAAGTGATCTTTTCACTTGCTTTTGCTGCCAAAAACCTAAACCTCTTGTTCAAACTGTCTCTCTGCTGTCAGGGGGGCATAACAGCACTGTGATGGATGGGATAAAGGACCCTTTTTATGCACAAGAAGGCAGCTCAGATGGTTACTCTGGGACAGGCTGGGTAGGCCAGGCTGTTCTTCAGTACAGACTGAGCCTCAGCAGCCAAAACCTCAAGGGACCAGGGGTAACTGGACATGTGCTCAGAGCCCTTGAGCCCAGGGCCTTCAGCTCAGGGACTGCCTGTGTTTTGCCTTGATGTCTGTGAGTCAGTAGCAATGATAACCATGATTTCAGACTGGTTTTGGTCTATGTGTGCCAGAATGTTGTTTTTTTAAGCCAAGCCAACACTTTAGTGAAACTAAAGTAGTTTGACACGTTTTCTGACAAATGACAGATGAAACCATGTGCAACATATCATGGGGGGGTGAATGGGGGGAGGGTTGCCCCTGTTAGCACAAAATCATGCTTATACTACTGCTTATTTCTTTCTCGGAGTGTGGATATTCAGATTCAATGAATATGCTGCCCAGTCAAGCTTCATGACATTCTCTTTGTAGTGTTGTGTTACACTGAGAACTGGCTGTAAGTTACCTCCAGGATCTGGCTCCATCAGGAAGATCTCCATGGCTCCCAAAGTCCCTCAGATTCACAGTTACTTTATGCCTTGCTAATGAATTTATCCAAGCGATGCAGTGAAAATCCCTAAGTGAAAGCTGTTTGACTTGCACTGCTAGATTGACAAACTAAGCTAAAGCCAAAGTACAATCGGATTAAACTACTTTTAATGTGTCTATTCAGGCTGCACAGCAATTCAAGTACACAAATCCAATACTGATTTCAACAGTGAACATTTGATAAAAGAGCTTTTACATTCTGATTAACTTTTTGTGACCGYGAAAATTGTTTTAGAGGTCACAGAYATTAAAGTTCACTAGGTTTGTTATTCACAAACCTAATCTATACCTATTCTCTTTCAGAGAATCCTTATCAAACTGATCTCATTMTATGCTATCTCTATGGGATGTTTTACAGTCTGTCACTCGGCTACTATTTCCTGCTCACGAGGTGTAATGCTGTAAGGTAACGATCAGGCCTTGGTCAGGTCATGGCTGAGTGTGAATAAGGCAGGTGGGAGCTCAGTCTGGGGTTGCACCTGCATTTCTCTCACTCCTGCAAGGTGGAACGCTGATCTATGAGCCGGCACATAAGCATGACGGCTCAGCCAGTCACTCTACACTCTCCATAAACCAGGGAACCTAGGGCAGGGCTTATCACAGGTGAAGGTAGACACCTAAAACAAGCCAGATGAATTATACTCCACTTTTCTCCAAGACCATAAAGGGAATCCACAGTAGTGACTTTGAACTGTAGTGATGACACCTGCAGTCAGTTCCATGGAAACCACCTTTGGTGTCAAAATGCATCTACTTCAGTTCACTGTTAGACTGTACAGCATTGAACTCCTCAGCAGGGCCACGCTCCCGTCTCTTCTATTTCTTTTCCCCTGGTCTGAGGTCACTTTGCAGTGATCTTTCATCTCAGCTGATCTCTTGCTGTCTGACTTTTGAAATTAATATCCTCAGCAAATCATTCGGCTCCTGCAGAGCACATACAACACAATCAGTATAATTACTTCATGTCACACCTCAGTTGTCACTTCACTTTAATGGATTGCAAGTAAGATGAACTTGAAAAGTGCTCTAAGTTAATGTTCTTAGAGCTTCTATTTTAGATTCTTCTGAAAGATGCTAAATGTATTCAGAAAAAGCGATTTCATCTCAGAAACTATTATCTGTATTACAGCGAAGCGAATAGGGCCAACAGAGTTCAGAGCTCTATGATTCAAGCGCTGTTGAAAAAACTTTCAATGTAGATAGGGAAAGTGCAGGACAGGAATGATGGGAYTGATCTAGTAAATGCAGGTGTTTATGATGTAGGAATTTATATATAAAGTAATCACCATGACTGTGAAATAGCCTCCTGTACTTAAGGACCATGGAGCCTGGCATACAAGTCTCCCTACTTGACCTGGTGTCTGTGGGTGGTGAGATGAGTCTCGAGCTTATTTCTTCTGTCACCTCACCCAGCTCTATGGCAAGGAGAGGTGCCCATTTGCCTCCCACTCTCACCCATTCAGTGCTTCAACTTGTCCGGCTTTTTAAAAAGCAGTTATTTCATACCAGCATTGGATGGAGAACTGTGAATTCAATGCCAGAGTACTGCARTCTTTCATTTTAGGTCACTCCCTCTGCCACTTAATAATCACGCCCCCTCATCCTTCCTTCATAGCATTTCCCCATGATGTATCACACACAAGCACATCCAGAGTACCTTAAACCTTGTCTCTATCTCCTCTACTACAATGCCTCAGTGAACACAACAGTATTTTTTTTTGATCCAGCTTTTTCCTGAGAGTGTAGAAACTCCTTTTGTTTTTTTGTTTGTTTTTTTGTTTTGTTTTTTGTTTTGTTTTTTGTTTTGTTTTGTTTTTTGTTTGTTGTTTTTTTTTTGTTTTGTTTTTTGTTAAAACAGAACCAAACAATTTAAAATCTAGCTAGGGTAAGAGTCCTTTTGCTTCTCTTTATATCATAATCCAACTTCAGGACATTTACTGAGGCAGCAAACCACCACCAACCTCAACTCTTCCTTTCCCACAGRTGATTCAGACCCATCATCCCTCCGTTCCAGGCAGGAATCCGAGGGTGAGGGTTGGCAGCAGCCCAGAGGCAGGAGCTGTGCCCATGCTCTGTTACAGGGCACACACARTGGGAGGCTGCAGCCCACTCCCGGGGTCCTGCTTGGGCTCATAGCAGCTTTTACACAATGTTCAAGAGAAACTATCAGTGTRAAACGGGCAGTTCAAACTGAGGGACCTTTACTGAGTGATTTTAATTTATTAAAACTCTACACATAATCTTTGTAGTTACAAAGATTAATAGCTAAACAAAAAGAAACTATGTCGCTGACGGTTTGGATTTACAAAAGTAGCACTGAGCCTAGAATTCAGTCAGAATATTTTTGCCTTAACAGTCTCTCAAATTGCCTAATAAAAGTAATTTCAAATATGGAAGTTATTCCAGTTCTAATGATTATATCTTTTCCCCAGCACATCCAACATTTCTTTCTCTGATGACAGTAGTAGTATGTGAGCTCCTGGACTAATTCTGCTTTGCTTCCCTATGCTGTAGGAAACAGAGTGCAGCTTAAATTCAGTCCTTGCTGGAGTCTCTTTTTTTTCTACTTATATGATAAAAGATCTGCAGTGCTACACTTAGGAGCTAATGCTTTCATTATGGTATCTCCATTAACCAGATGGTTCCATCTATCAGTCTGCAGCAGCCATGAGACCTTAACATTCCTATTTACCATTAATTTGCTCTGGTGCAGAGCAAGGATGACATAGCCACTTGCTACAGGATGGAAGAGGCAAGCTAAAATAGCCATGTATCTCAAACCCCAGGCACATTTGGTTACCAGAAGTGGGGTCCTTGAGAAGGAGGCAATCTTCTCTCACCTTTTAAAATGTTGATGACTTCCTCAGCCCATATGTGTATTTTTCCAGCTGCTGGCTGTGCTGTGGCTGTGATCCCAGATYCCCTAACCCACTGCCATGGCTTTCAGCTTGTGGACTTTGGCCATTCTCTTCTTCTGGACTAAGCCAGTGCCCTCATGTAAAATCTTCACATGATACTTTTTGCCTAGCAGAGGCAGGAGGAAAACCTAACCTGGTCTTGGACCATATGATGGCTCCTGGGACCTTCTAAAGCCCTTCTAACACCAGTGAATGTGTGTTTCTCACAGCAGGAGTGACATMTTGATGGAAGTGCTCTGGGAGAATGGTTTGTGCTTGGTGTGATCCAGAGGTGCAGTGACTATGAGACAGGTACAACCTCAGAGCACAACCACTTCCCTCCCACTCTCCTCTTGCCCAGCTGACTTTCGCGACTGCTCCCCTTCGAAACAGGGGATAAGGAAAAAGCAATGCTTTGTCTAGAGCTGCACTCAGTCATTCTGTACTTGGACCAAGCTGTCCTAATCACCTGGCAGTGCTGCTCTTTCAACATTTGGCTCTTCATAAATATTTGAGATGGCTAAGCCCAATCTAGGACATTTGCCTCAGCAGAAATCACACCTCTACTTTAGAACCTGCTCTGAYTATGAGGACATATTTGCATCTGCATACATGCAAATCCAGCTGTCAGCACAGCAAACAAAATAAATCCTTTGGTTCTGATCATCAGTGAAAGACTCATGAACTATGAGAAGGAGGTAGGCCACAAAGATCCAGATCTTAATCTTCAGGCAGAAGCCACTTGATGGTCCATGAAGCCAAATAAAAACTTTCAGTTCTTATCCTCTGTTCTGTCTGCAATAAAATTTGGCAATTGCAATTCAGTCCCTAGAGGGCCCTAAAGGATAATAGTCCTCCTCACCAAACAGCTGCATGTACATATTTGACCTGATTTAACGAGGCAGTCAGCTTCTATTTGGAGAAGTCACAGTAAGCAGCACAGTTCTACGGCCGCCTTCTGCCCAAAAGTAAAAAGTAAATGCTTGGAGGGAAAATTCTTCCTCTGAAATTCATCTGTTTGAAATTCATTCACTACAAGCATATTGTATGCGACCAAAACCTGTATTAAAAAAAAATCCAACATAAGCCATGAAATATGCATAGAAATCTACTAGATACACACCTATCAGACATGTACTCATGGTTAGTATTTTGTGCAAAAAACTATTTCATCTGTGGTTTCCATTAATCATTGTTTTCAAAGTGTTTGGTTATCTTTAGAGATAGTTTTCAAATGCAAGAGCTATTTTTAGAGGAAGATGGCAACAATGTGTTWTCTTGTTTGGTTCTTCTCCTTGTTTCATTTTCCTTAAATAAATACTTTTTGAGAAGTATTTCAAGTCATGAGAAGTACTGAAAAGAGATGGTTAATTGTGTTGCCATTCAAGAACAGAAAAGATTGAAATCAGATGAAGGTACCACTTAAGAAACAGATATTTACACATGCATCAGTGCCCAAACCCCCTACACCTGCTTTTAAGCACAGCGTGCTTTTTTCCTTGCACAGTTTAAAGGAACTGCCCACATTTTTACTGTCAGTTGCTAACACTGCTCCAGAGGATTCAGACTAATGCATTGTCTATGCTACTGCCTCAGGAGACATATTTTTGATTGTTTAGTCTCAGGAATTCACAAAAGAAAAAAACCCAGCACAATTATGCCTAATAAGTCTTTATTTCCAAACATAAATTGCAAAAATATTCTATTACAGAACAGGTAACAAGTACAGAATTCTAAGTATGCCTTGTAACAGTGAAATCATTGCCTCCTTGACAAAAAAATCATCAGGCACTTAAAACATGAAAACAAAGTACAAATTAAATCAGCTGTAACAGATRACTCAACAATACAACTTCATCTTGGTTTTCTGTAATAAAAGCACACACACGGCTGAGGGGCTCCTGCCTCCTCCTAAACCCTGCGCAGAGACATTTCTATAATACATTGCACACATTCTACTCAGACAATATCAAGTTCACATCTGAAAACATAAATAAGTTCCACTTTGAGAAAATTTGAGGAACCTTTTTGGAACAGCAGCAGCAGAGCCTACACTAGCAGCTTCACACAGAGCTTGGCGCATGTGGAGAAGCACAATTATACCAGCTCCACGGGGGAATGAGCTCTGCTCTGACAATTGCATTGGAAAGAATGGAGCTGAAATGAATGCAAACAATACACATTTTAAGAGACAATGAAACCTCTGGGCAAAAGCTATCATGGTAATTTTATGAAATTACATTTTGACACRTGGACCAGTCTCTGTCAAGAAAAGCCATGCATTTGCCATCCCTGAGGAGCAGCCCCATGCAGGACATCTCCATTTACCTGTTTTCTCACTCACAGAGCTTGAACTAAATAAGAAGCAGAGGCTGCCTCTTAGACCTACCCTAAAAAGGTAAATCTTAGATGCAAGTGTCCAAATGACTAACAAAAATGCTCCTCCTATTTTGGTTTGCATGACTGTTTTTTTAGGTGACATGTAACTTCCCACACACTTTACTCTGGTGGCATTAAAAAATGAATATTTAAAATAATTTCAATTAGGTATTCAAGAGAATATCAAGAATATTAACATAAAGAATACATATGAAGCTACTATATAAATAGCACATAAAAAGATGCAGAAATGCCAACTGTTATACTACAATGTCACATGAATTTAAGAATGGGTTTGTACTGTAAACACTGACAATAAATACACCAAGGAGGAGGTGCTTTTAGGAAAACATCTCACAGCCAAACCAAGAGCTGAGAAGCCTAGCAATGCTGTTGAACTACAGACTTGTGAAGAATCTCCTCTTGCCAGGGACCAAAGTGAATAGTGAGGAATTTAAACCCAGCAATATTGACAATAGGCTATCCTGTCACAACCATTAGCATGATTCATTCTGATGGGATCTTGCCTTGAAATCATGATGGGATCATTAAAACCTTCCATCATGAATTGTGACTTTTCTCCCTCACTGRAGAAAAGAGGGATGAAAAAAAGACACAGCAGTACCAGGTGCAGCAACAAACACTGATATATTGSTGAAGGTACATCAGGATTTAGCAAAAAACAGGCTTGAATGTTCTCTTGATGGCAACACGAGGATGCCACTCCTTGTATTTCACAGCCAGACTGGTTTCATCCTTAAACCAGCATCTACCAACACCTGACACTGAAGTGCAATTATTGCTTGTGCTCAGGGTGATGTGAGCTCAATTACCACGCATCACAGTACCACACTTACTCCTTGGTCAATGGGGAACTCAAGTTGATGTTCTCCCATCGTGTTAAGCTCTTGTGTTGCTGGAATTTGCTCGACACYGAGAGCACACTGACAGGCTGCTGCCCCTGTAGCTGTAACCCAGTAACCCCGGGTCATTCCCCTGGTGAGCCGTGTTCCCAGAATAGGAAGGTATTCTGAAATGTGCCCTTATGAAAGGAGACCATGAAATAACAGCAATAGTYGCTTTGTTTAGTGGCATGCTGCAGAGTGTTTCTGCTCTACTTGATCATAATGATAATTTAGAGCCAATTAAATTCTTTATGAAAATCTGGAACAAAATTAATATAAATCTGCCTGCTTGTTTTCTGTAGCTGAGAAGCCTAAAGGATTTCCCCAGAGTACCCGGAGAAATCAGCACCATTTGAAACTTGCCTGTCCAGAAACTAAAAGGATGACCCTGCCTAAAATGACAGAATTCAAAATAGAGTTGGGCCTTCTAAAGTAACTACACACCCCCTTGTCACTGTTGCTGGCTAGCAGAACCAGAGATTAATGAKATCTGCTGCTGAAGTACCACAAGATAAAAGATTACTTGGCTTTGAATATTTCAAACTAAGRTACATTTAACTAAAAGGCTCATGTGTAAGAAGCCTACTGCTTCAAAGCATCCAGCAAGTGGCTATGAGCTGTTTGAGACAGAGCTGTTTCAGTAAAAAAGCACTCCACAGAATCTTCCTAGGGCTTGGAATTGCAGAAACCTGCATACCGGTGGATGTGTGCTTTGTGGACCTGAGTGTCCCTGGAGGAGCTACGGATGGATATTCAAGACCTCTCTCCACAAATTTGTCACAGGAAAGAAGTGATAGGACAAAAAAAGATCTCTAGGTCAAATGCCTCTAAACTAGATTGCTGTGTCAGCAAAGCAAAGCTGTGTTAGCTCCTGCAAAGTCTGTGCAGGCTCATGTTAATTGTACATGATCAATTAAMCTAGATCAATTAACTGATCCACATACTTGCACTGAATACAATCAACTAATACACAACAACAGGAATATTTTGCTAGTAATTTAGAGAGACACAGAAGGATCAAAATCACCCAAATGATTTAGTTTTTTTCCTGGTTCACACAAGACAGGCATTTTAATCTTCTGTCAAGCATGGTGGTATGTCAGTCATCTCATTATTGCACCAAAGAAAGAGAATAAAAGTGAGAGTAACTGGTCTCAACTTCCCCAAACCTTATTCAGCTCTGTTCTCTGCAGATGCTTTTTAAAATGCTGGGGTTAAAAGAGACTGAAAGCAAAGGCATGCTAAATAACAAGCACATTTATTCAAGTTCACCATCAGTGAACTAAGAAGTTTTYCTACTTAACATTTCTGAATCTGCTGGTGGTCAACAGCTTGTTAAAATGACTGCAATGGGAAAGAAAGAAGGGTGAGCAATAATGAGCAGTGTAGGCACCTACAGCCCTTAGTGTAGGTGCCTTAAGSACCTTCTGGCACCACATGGAGAGATGGGCTCTGGCCCACCAGAACAGCTGCTGCAATGCCAATCCCCCTTGCAGGGGCCCATCTCTCTCTTTGGGACCCTCAGCAATGCTRTCTTCTGGACTTGGTCAAGCTTTCGAGGGACCACAGAATCTGTCCAACAGCTGCTGGATAACAAATGGCASCTGTCATGTCCCTACAGTCCCACCTGCATGGTCTTACCCCTGCTTTGCTTTGACCGTGCAACTCCCTACAATTCCCCTGTCTCTTGGCAAAAACCAATTCTCTCATTCTGTTGCCATGGTAGGGTTTCACCATCTCAGTGTGCCAGAACAGCCTGGTGTGGGATCAGGCCAAGGCCAGACAGGGCAYGAAGGGAGGGGTGCAGCACAAAGAACAAGGACTGGACCATGCAGCCACTCCAGCTTAAGTGACCAGTTGGTGCTACAGACCAACTTTAGCACCTCCAGTTAGGCAATGTGAATATCACACCAAGCTGCCTTCACTGAGTGCAAACCCAGTCACTTACAGAATGTTTTACCATGCTGCAAGCATAGCAGTGTTTGATTCACAGTCACACTAACTCCCTAACAGACACTAAACAGTTCTGCACAGCACTCCACAGGGTAAAAACAAATAACCAACTCAAGGCAGCACTGCATCCTAAAGAAAGATGCAACATTAGAGATTCAGAGGAGAAAAAAGAACAAAAGCAGCTGGGCAGGCTTTAATCTAGTGATGCTGTGATGCAGTCATGCAAGGACACTGCCAGCCTCTGCAAAGGTACAGTGGAAATATTAGCACACTGTCAGTGTTTCTATCTTTAGAAAACTATTTAATCTCAATATTCATTCCACAGCATGTGACAGCACTGGAGGCCCACAAACCCTAAAAATGAATATTCCTCATGTGAAATAGAGGGAACTGAAAGGTCCTTCCTAACCTTTGGTCAAGAATCCTTAATCCAAATTGATGTTGGTTTAGTCTTGCAAAAGTATCATAAACATTCCCAGCCAGGTACAAAATCCATTTACTGTTATTAACCTGGCACAGATRTAAAATAAGTGRGAAATAATTTATTCAGCTACCCAASAAAACATCACCTCCCACAGTGAGTGTACTCCAGCAAGTCTCGACCGATCTAATGTACYCTGTGATACAGAAATGCCACGATTAACTTGCCCAGCCTGCACACGAATTAACACGACCCAGGTACCCAGCACACAGCACCACTAGCTATARTGTACAAGTCTGCCTGCCTGTAGCATGAAGCGGATGCAACTAAAGTCTCATAATAACTTCATGTTTGGAGCAAGGCCTCAGGTTCTTAAWCTAAAGTCTAATAGGGTGTATTTTTGTTCTATGGAGAGTTAAGAGCATTTGTAGGAAAGGGTAGGAAAGGTCAACAATTCCTTCATGCATTTCTTATCAGTCTGTGTTCCACACAAATCATTGAGAGCCTTGAGAACATGAAAGATCAGGTCTTCAGGTCACTGGCAAGATTAAACATAATGGAAACAGTGGTGAGAAGTCAAGAATCTGTCCATGCAACAGAAATTTCCATTTGCTCTGATTTATGAGAGGTACATCATGTTCCTTCAGCTAAGACMTCTTTTTGTCAAGGAAGCTAGCATAGGATTCCTCTTTTTGGTTGAACCTCTCTTAAAATGTATTCTGACCATCTTTCCAGTTACTAATACAYATGTGTTTTAAATAAAGTAGCGGCACTGAAATAGTTCAGCCACACAGTAACTTCAGCTCTTCATGGTGTGTCATGGAACACTGTTTACATTTATTCACTGAGACAATGCAATATGGTACTAACTAACAAACGCTTTTGGAATAAAGTTGCTTCTCTGCTCTAAATAAATTTCATTTTATCCYCTCCTGATCTTCTGCTTCACACAGCCAGGTTTTGCCCCTTTACTTGTGCTGAGTAGCAAACTGAATTTAGTCTGAACAATGAATGATCTTGCATTATCTCTATGTACACAAAGAGCATTTGCAATTGTTCTGGATACAATGCAAGAACCTCTAAAATAGGTATGAATTTTCCCCAAGATAAACCATATAGCTGCTACACAGTCAAAATCATCTCACTGCTCTATGATAGACTGGAATAAGTTACAGTCCTTGTGTGGACACAGGTGGGCCTTCGTTTCTATGGATGAAATGCAGCAAGGTTCTCCTCAGACTTGGCTGTTTGCATCACCCAAAGAACAACTGCATCACTTTGCACAACTTCTACTAAAAATATTCTGGGGCTGTTCACGTGAGTGATTTATAGCATAGGAGATGCTCTTTTGGGAGCAAATTTTTATTTGATCTATAACGAGGATGTTCCAGTAGGCAATCATCTGTGACTCTTGTACATGGATACAGCTTCTTGCAGCAGGCAGCTCTCTGCACATGAGCAGCAGATGCCTGTGGCCAGAAAATGGCAAAATCTCACTGCAGGGGAAGAAACAATGTGGATTGTGGTGCTGGGACCACGTCACCAGCTGGTAATGCAGATGGACTCATCAGCTGAATTCTGTCTTTGTAGYTGTTARAGGCTCTACTGACACTCAGAGGTCCACATGTGTATTAAGGGCATCAGCCATTGCCCCAAAGCAATGGCATTYTTTAAAACCCCTTATTTCAAAGAAWGGACTTTATTTCTGATATTTGCAGGCWGAATTTATTAGGGTATTTCTGCTTTGGCRGGAGTAAYACTGGATTCTGATATCATTATCTTGGAAATGGATTCAGATGCTGAATGTGTCTCAATCAACAGATCTGTAACTGTAATGATTGATTCTAATACTTCCAGGAGTGTTTASGTGATTATAAAACTGCTGCAAGGTAAGCTTTCAAATATTACAATACAGTAATGCTTCTATGAAGTATACATTTAAAAGGTTTTTTTTGAACCTTATTTCATTAGGTTCAATTCATTAAAGTGGGAATTTTTTTTGCAGATATAATCCTTGAAGAGAGGAACACTGAATGCTCTTTAAATCAGTTGATTTGGGATTTAATGCTGCAGTAGCCAATGGAGTTCTAGTAAATTAAATACCTGATACTATCTGACTGTAAAATGAGAATGACACTATATTTGAACCGACCATCCACAGGACTCTCAAAAAATTCAGTGAAGCTTAACAGAATCTGGTTATTAATATTTTTAAATTTTGTTTGCTTGCTTGGTTGGGTTTTTTTTCCTGCAGTAGAACATATAAACATATGAGAAGTTAAAGCTAGGGTGCAACCGCTTGTCATAGCCCCTGTAAATGTTAAAGTGATTCTTTCCACTGGGCTKATATTTCATTTTCTCTTGTCGCAGGATGGTTCTCCCCATGTTTTCTTGAACCACATGGAAAATTTAAAGAACTGCATAGGTTATAAATTGAGTGAATATAGTCACTTTTCTCATACATCATGGTGTAGTGATGGTAAGAGGAACATTCTTCTAATAATGCTTAATGAAGTTTCATTATCTGTAGTCACATATAGATACAAGTTATACTACGTGAAAAGAAATCAAATTACAGGCTTGGTACCTTTGTCATCTTTCTAATGGAAATTCCATCTCATGTATCAGCCAAGACACAAAGCTGGAATGGCAAGAAGTCATGCCCTACCAGGACTCTGGGGATTGTAGYGCAGAACCTGGTTCACTGTCCTCATTTGGATCTGAACTGGATCTCAAGGCAGGAGCAGAAGCAAGCAGAGTGGTTTATAAATAATTATACAGCTCTGGTCATTCATACACCTCTTCTCAGAATTAACATCACTCATATGAGTGATCCCATTAAATCCACAGCATCATTTATTTCTCACAAAATGAAAGCCTATTAAATCCACAGCATTACTTACTGCCCACAAAATGAAAGCCCATAAACCACTTAACCACCTCTAACCTGAGGGATTTTCTCATCTGTGCACCCTGGGACAAACTAAGAATGACATGGCTCTGAATTAATTACTCCTCTGCAGCTCTTCTCATCACTTCTCTCATGTAGACAAATGCCAGTATTTACAGGATGAAGCTCCTAATTGAAAACGTTCATTGCCAACTCATGCAGCCACCATACAGAGACTATTGCCTATATTATRTGATATCAACAAAACCAGAGGTCTTATGTCAAAATATTTTAATGATCCTCTAGGAAGCAACACATGATGAATGCCACATATTGCCACCATCCTGAGATTGTGCTTTGCTACAATTTAAACCAATAGTACKGAATTTCAGAATTTTCTAAATCATTACTTTGTATTTTACAAAATGATCACTCAAAATTCGTAAATGTAGCAGTTATTGTGTGAAAAAATCACTCCCTTTTCTCCCCAAGTGTAAAATATTTCTCTCTTGTAATAACGCAGTTTAATGCTCACAAAATCGCATGAGATCAAATCCAACACCGAACTGCTGAGATACACACAAATTGTCTCCTTAGGATCATCACCCTGGAATTAAAACAATAAAATATGTTATTGGTATTTCTTGTACAGTGGAAAAACTTCTTGTTATACTTGAAATAAGCCAAGAGTTTAGTCTTCTGTGTATGCATTGCACCTTCTGCATCTGCTTTTCATCTCTATTTCAGACTGCGAGTCTGTGAGATCTATTAGGGAGAATCTCAGAATTCTCCTGGCTAAAYTGGAATGCTCGTGCCTGGTCTAACTTGAGCATCTGCCCTTTCTAAAGGAGGACTCCTTCATTTGAATACCCCCAGAAATGCTCATGTTTACCCTACCTGCACCACACYCTTCCAAGCTTCCTAAGCTAACCAAGGCTGGGTCTAACCAGTATCTTCATGGGGGTATATCCACTGCTAATCTGAATATGGGTATGTTCTAAATTACATTMTCTTACTCATATTTTGAAGTAGTCAGACACTGCAACTACTCTGTTTCTTTAACAGGATAGTTCTGTTGTGGAAAACCCAAACAAAACCTTTCTAGATAGTAAATATTTCTTCATTTGAATTGAAATCTAACATCATTTCTAATTTGATTTAATCTACACTTTTCTATTCTGGTGGTTTTTACCTAAACCAGAAGTAATTTATCTCCATTTGTTTCATTACTGATATTATTCTTAAAATGGAAATTTGATTCACTGTACTCACATGCAAAGTGTGTGCTTAAAAGCTGTACTGTAGGGACTCTAAGGCACAAAACCTTTCTTTCAATATCTAATAATTTCACATTGGATAATATTTGCCCAAGTCAAACATAGCCTGTAATATGGCTGTCTGATAGGAATCTGGAAGCATCCTTATTTTAAAATGTGGTATTCATTTTTCTCAAGGTAATTAAAAGTGAACTGTGAGGTAGTTCTTATTTCTCTAGCTGCACTGGGACACCACAAGCATAAAAGAAGTTCCACAGAAYTTAAGCTCATGTTGGCATTCTACTGCTATAAATAGGTTATGTGTAACAGTATTTATTACCTACTTGGATTGCAGCAAATTTCAAGACTAAAAAAAAAATATCATATGATGACAGGGTTTGKAACAAAATGATTCTTTTTGATGTCAGCTCCTGAGCAAGTAAGCAGGCATTCCCCTGCTTTACAGGATGCTGCTCTGGCAGTTTCACCTAGAGTGGATAGAGCCTCTGCTGCTCTCTGTCAGAAATAGATCACATTTAATTGTTTGGTTGGAGTTAAAAAAACTCCAAGTTTTTACTTTCCAGGTAAAATAGACAGGGGGAGGTTCAGCAGYTTTTACTTCTTAACCACCAGCAACACTTCTGATCAAGCCCTCCTCCCTCTGTCCTTCTGCTATGACAACTGAGCATTATTTTTTTCCCCAGGCTCAGAGTGGGTTTCATTCTTCCTTTCTGTGTTGTTTTTTTTTGNTGTGTTGACTGACTCTTCTGAGCAGCTGCCTAATGTTACTGTTCTGTATGTCAAAGCAACACATAATCATTTTCCTTGCTCTCTTTTTCTAGCAAACAGAAAACATGATGGATTCTCAGTCAAATTTGCATTTTAACCAGGSTTCTGGGCAATCAAATTTATGCCAGTCTGATTAATTTATCATCTGACAATTTTTGTAATCAGATTTTTTTTCTATTTTTAAATATGAATCAGGTCAYTGCCCCTCCTTGAACCTGTATTTACTTGAAGTTAATGACATGCCCTTCAATGACCAAACAAGACTTCCTTCAGCTGCAGGGCCATAGCAAAAATGATTTGATAATCTAGTACAAAAYAATAGAGATCGTTATTTTAATTATATTTCAAGATTTTGCTGTTGCTGCATTTTCCGTTTGACCCTCTGTGATAGGTGGGCACCTACTTTACATGACCTGTACATGTCTGTTGAACATAATCATAAAAGTACAGGAGAGARTATTAAGGCAGAATTTCTCACATTGTGGGACTCTACAGGGCTCTCACATCTGATAATTCTCTCTMTCCAATAAGAATAGTTCACTTTTCCAGTGACAAGGGTGGTGTTTAAGAGCAACATTGCAAAAAATTATTAACTGGGATGCAGTTGTACTCTCCCAACAGGTGTTTGCAGCAGAGCAGCTTCCTTCACTTATTTACTGCAGCAAACTTTGGTGTCCCAGTAATGTGTGTGGGAAGTTCTGCCTGGGCCTTGTGTTGGCACCCACTGGTGTAAGGACCCTTCAGCTACCCACAAACAAGGAAGAACACTGGACATGAGGAAGAACATAAAATGGAAATTGAAAAGAGAAAGGAGATTGTTCAATTTTTAGAAAAGGTCATCTTCAGTGAAAWATGCTCATTATAGAATTTCAATTATCTCTAATAGTTGATAATACGAGCAGAATGGTAGCTCATACTGAAAGCATTTAATTTCTTTGGTTTTCTCTTTGCAAATGTAAGTGTAAATTATGGCAGCACAACTTATTCTTCTTGTGGGTTTTTTTTTTCTTTACAGCATATTTTGCAAATATGGCCACAAGTGATTTTCAGTCTGTCAAAGCATGGACAGCATTTAATTAACACAYACAGATACTTACACATTTTTGTGGCTTCTATCTGTTTCTCTCTAAGGTAAATATTTCTAAAGAGCTGCCCTTCATTTTCTTAGCTGGTGTAGTTGCTACAATTAAAATTACACAATATGTCTCCGATGATTTATATTAYAGGAATAATAAATACAGTGGAAACTGCTGGATATAAGCATCTCAGCCACTAAAAAAAATACATTATGTATTTCTTAACCTTTCCAATATGCTGCAACCTTTTATAAGCAAAAAAATCATACCTTAGCCACATGAAACTGCATATATATTCACTCAATTCAACTCCTCCTAGGTAATCTACTGCATGGATGAGGAGAAKGGATTCACTACATGGATTCTAGGTCCCTTCTCACAGGTTCTATATTATTCTAATAATCTGTGAAAGACATTTATTTTTCCATTTCTTAAAAAATCCTTGTAACTGAATAAAATTGTGCCTTATAGGTGCTAGCAATCTGCTTTTTTAAAACTTAGCATTCTCTGTTAAAACTAAGTGTGAATGKATCTTTGACAACATGTTTTCTAAATACCAACAAAGGATATTTTCAAATACATTTCAAAACCTAGCCTGAAGGAAAGCCCTTAGCTTTTAAGCTTAAAATTTCTGGCTTGAACAATGATGCTATTTTAATTTATTTAACTTGAGTAGTACAGTCATGAGATTACATCAGTCCAATTAAAGCATGTCGTATACAATAGCAGTTCAACTGTACATTTCACTTACTGTTACATTAACTTGAACCCCCTGGAAAAACAGAGTTCTGTGAAAGAAGACTCTGGCAACAGTATTGTGAGTTCAGGAACTTCTGAGTTAGCTTAAAAGATGAAATTGTATTTATACATATTGGACTTATTTTGTCAACAGGGCAAATCAAGATTGAAAACATGCAGACAAATCTTTTCATCATCATCTCTAGCGTGTACACAGTAAATTGGCTCAAGGTCAGACAGAGGCCAGACTCTGCTGCATTTCTCTGAGGAAATATACAGAAAGTAGAGGTGCAAGGGGCTGGGACAGAAAGAACAGAGGAAAGGGAATAACAYTTCATCCTACATTTGTAACTCCCAGATTCCAAGCTGCCTCAAGGTAAAATGCTCAGCAAGATCTGCTTTAGTGTATGGCAGCTCCCTCACTGCTCTCTGCAAGCTGTTCTGCAGCCCCGGGCCSTGAGCACACACTGCTCTAATCTTTACCTAACAAGAGGGAATGAGGCTATGGATRCATGCTTCCCCCTCATGGAACAATCCTCATCCATACCCTGTTCTCTGGAGAGATACATCTCGAAAGGCTGTGCCAGGATTAGGCACCTCCTTTCAAAGATCACAATATGTGAATGCYTTTAATAAAACAATTCTCAAAGGARTCTGRTTGCTGGGAACTGMCACCAAACCAAACATAGGYTGGCAAAGRCATGTATCTGAKACAAGGAGACACTACTGACTGACTGATTTTTGGGGTTGATCTGTACTTAGCTATGCTCCCCATCTAATGATCACAATTAGAAAACATTTCTCAACTCTCTGATACATATTTATTCAGAAAAATCCAATCTTTCAYTTATTTAGGAATAAAACTACCATTGAATGTAAGGTATAAATGTCTGTCTAAGGAAGAACAGASTCAYACTTCRTAAAACAAGTTTTCCCTTGGCACAYATGYGAAATRAAGACATTTTATGTGGTAAGAATGGGACCTACCTTTTTAGTCTGATTCACATTTACCAAACTGCAACTTCAAAATGCCTTTGCCATGAAGCTGAAGGATCTGGTTGTATTCTTTGGGCATTGCATGAAAACCAGGTTTAGGCAGCTGGTTGTCATAATAGTGGTGGCTGATTGGCATCTTCTCCGTAGATTTTGAGAAAGGCCAGAAACCATAGAGCTTCACATTCTCACACAGCTCAAGGGCAGCACTAGTGATCATAAAACCAGATGACAACCGATAGGCTTTCACACCCTTAGTTCTCCAGAACTGGGCAAGACTTTTCAGATAAGTGGGGTGAAAAAATATTGCCCTTTGGGTAGCTTTGAACTCTTTCAGAGTGTGATATACTTTAAAAGAAGTGGCTGTGTTACTTCTGAAGGAAAATGCTGGCAGTAAAAGAAAAGCATCTCCATAGACCGCAATGTTTTCCAGAAATTCTGTCTTCTTTTCATTTAGCTTGTTGTATCTGCAAAGCACAAAATTTCAGGACTGGAATGTAGTATTGATACAAACATTACAGACCAAAACARCACAAATGCACTTGCAAAGATGCATTATGAACTCTGCTGCACCAGTTCAGCCTGTCTACATTGTAAATTTATATCACCCTATTATAAGTTGTTATATGTGCTACGAAAATCTGACTATTGTATAATAAAAACACACTACACAGAATTGAATTGGCAACACAGGAGATACTGAAGCAGATGAAATTCACTGCTAAYGAGACTAGGACCTATTTACTGAATTGATCAATAAATTAAGTAGTATACAAAAAAAAAACCTGTGTTCATACTTTCACTTTTTAAAAACACATGCACTCAAATATGTAGTGTATGTGTTTTTGAAATGTGTTTCTTACATCAATAAGTATACAAAAATATCTCTTCAAAATCTCTGTTATCTGCCCTGTGTGGAAATCCAAGAGCCCTTTTGAACAATCTCRGAGTATTAAAGATTAGTGTGAGCTCATGTTTTGCAGGGTTTTACCTGCCTTTTATATCTTTTCAAAACAGCTAAAAATATAGGCATGCCTGTTTATCTCCTTCAGCTAAAAAGGGAGCACATGGATATCCATAAAGCCTCAGAGCTCTAACTTCACAAATGATGAGAATTTATTTTCTGCGCATACAAGAGTCACACAGCCAAAGCGAGCAAGAAATGCCTGAGTCTACGTCTAGGAAAAGTGTCTGAAGGGTGAATTTCTGGCCTCYACTCCAAGAACTTTCACTGGTTTTATTCAGTGTAATGTACTGAGCCTCCAGAACAGAATTCAAACCTCTAATCTTCCTCAGATAGAAACCTGGACAACTCAACCTTGTCTCTATCTCCTTTCCATCTCTGCCACTATGAGAAGTGTAGCCCAGTTCCATTAGGACACATAAGAACTGTGCTTTTCTCCACGAGAGTTCACCTATGTTGCACATCCTGACAGACGCAGTTCAAAAGCTGATTAACCTTCACAATAATAACATCAGACTAAGCCAGTATGCAAACACAGAATTCGAAATTACAGGGAATAATGTTGRAATAGGTCTCCTGAGAGAAGAAACAAACATAGTTCTGCTAAAGGGTACCAAGTTGCTTCTTGCTTCTTCTTGAAAAACATTTACCGTGGTCTCTGAGTATTTAAATAGAYATTTTTTAAATCATAAAGTCCTCTAATAATCTCAGTTAATCCTCAGGTTTAGCTCGTATTTCCTTCAGTGTAACTCCTATTAACCCTAGTGTGACTTAATTTGGCTAAAAAATGAGTGCAGCTGCGGCAGAACACTGATCAAGCCCAGAAAAATTGTGCATCGGGTCAGTAGTCACCAAGGATGCTGAGTCATTGGACCATTTCCCTTCCTCATACTCTTGAACAGCCCCACTAACATCAATGAGCTAAATTTATTTTTGGAGAAGCAATAATTCATCTTCATTTAAGTCAAAAGGGGCTCTATAAGCATTATAATACTACTCATGGCAAAAAATGAAGTTCTATCCCTGAATCAATGAAAAATGCCTGTTAGTTATTTCTGTGTACTCACTRAACTTTTTTCTTCTTCCTTTCAAGGAGAAAAAGAAAAAAGCAACCCAGCTTTGCCTGATGTCTTTTTGACAATGCAGTTATGACAGACAATAAGATACAGTAAGATTAGCAAGCAGTAAATAACATGCCACTGCAGTCCTTTTCATAGATAAGCTGCAGTTCCAGCCTGCTGAAGATGTCAGATTAGTCAGGTTGGACTTATTAGATTTTCTTTTCATCAAGATTGTGAAAAAAAAATATCCACCCCTGCTGAGAAAAAAGTGAGTGAGCAAGCAGCTTTCACGTGGGTTGAAGAAATGGATTACAGAAACTGGGCCTCCATTCAGGAAATAGCCTTCATCAGAACAGCCTCTAAGTACATTACCTAAGAACATGTGCTCACAGACCTGCTGATAGAGCTGGACACACATTTCCAAGCTTTCCTGATTTATGATTACAATTTCTTTCTAAGTGCTTGAGGTCATGAGGGTCATGGGGGGAAAAGAAGAGGCTTGAGCTTACAATCATCAGTTTTACTCTGCCATAAATTGTTGACTAGTWTCAGCTGAGGCACTTGCAAATCAGGGTATTGCTGACTCCTTAATGCTACAAAAAAGGCAAGTTTAGAAGATTTCCACTTAGACTAGTACATATTGTACATGGGAAACTGAGGCTTCACGGGGTAATCTACATGCACTGTTCTCTAGGCTGGTATCCTAATGGATTTCCACGAAAATCTAAATCATGTCAAACAATTATACACCATTGCGAAGAAACAGATTTGCAGTAGTACTCACTTCTGAGCTATGATACTTGGATTAACAGTCACAAGGTTTGTTTTATTGCCAACATCTTTGCTAATATTTCCCGTGGTTGGAGGGAGGTTACACCTGAAATTGAGAAACATTTGCTTTAACAGATGTGTGCCAGAAATGCTTTACAGTTATTATTTGCAAATTCCTCTCTCGCACAATGACACTTTCATGTCAGCTCCCAGGGATGTCTAAGCACTTTACAAATATTAAATAAGGCTTACAGCACTTCTAGTAAAAATATTTAATCTACTGTACAGATGGTTAAAATAGGGCACAGAGAGCTCATTTTCATAAATCGTATCACAAACCAGGAGCACATGCAAAATCCTAGGAGAAGCTAGTCTRTGAATGTCTTATGCTAGCTGCTAGGAAACATTGCCCCTCTTGCCTAAACAATTCCTTTCTACTGAAAGACTTCTAACAACAGCATAACTTGTCCTATCGTAGAAACAGCGAATTCTGTAAAATGTAGAGAAAGCATTTTTTTAAAATTCAGTCACTTAGTAAGTTTAGCATGTTACTATGTAGATTTCCCCTTTCTATTAAAACAGTTATCTAA
>NW_026623246.1:1185041-1242991 GCF_030028575.1 Malurus melanocephalus
TTTTTTTTTTTTTTTTTAGATTTTCAAAAGCCCAAATATTATGCAAAATTAAGAAAAGGAAGGAAAAGCCAGCATGCTACCGGATCAGACAACACTGAGAGAAAAACCTTCCCTCTGTTACTCTGTTTCTTTGAACAATTTATAAAATGTGAGTCACACATTGTGAGAGTGGGGCCAAATTACGCCTGGAGTGTGCCTTGTTTTCTCCCAGTCTATAGAGGAAGATGAAAAACTACTTAAATAAATACTTTATTTTTAAAATGAGCAACAGAGAAGGAAACAAATACTGGGGCAATTAAATAGCTACATGAGTGACCCAAAGTATAGCGAAGTAAACACTTTGTTAAACCAGAGATACACATGTGACATTTAATACTGGTCTCCTAAAGGATATTAAATGACCCCAAATGTCAGGTTCTCAGACAATCACATATCACAGCTGTCTTTGCAATCACAAATGATACATGTATCCACCCAAGCAACGTTCTGAAAACTACAGAGCAGAAGTATCCCTAATGAGGCAGAAATAAAAAATTGTCAAGATCCTTTCTCATTGCTACAAACTGGCATTGGCATGCTTCCAACCSTGCCAAGTTTTTAGAAATGTTGGACACCCTTCAGGAAGATGAAGCAGCTCTTACCTGAACACAAAGTCAGAACTATCGATTTCAGCACCACAGCTGGAATTTTTCAGAATACCTCCATTTCCAACCACAGCACAGTTCTTGAAGGGATAGACTGAAAGAGGAGAGGACTGCAAASAAATAAAAAAATGCAGACGATTCTTTATAAGTGTTTTGATTGTTTCTTTGTGTCTATTTGCTCTTGCAGGTTTAATCTGATGAATTCCCATAAAAACATTCACCATTTAGCAGACAGGATTGCCAAACCTGGACAGCCAAGAGCCGAAAATAGGCACCAACAGACAAAACTGCTACTTCTACTATCAGAACTTTGAGAGAATAAAACTGGATTGTTAAAACTGGGCACCTTTCAAATACATTTAACACTAAAACTATCTAGTAGTGGATTGAAACCTTGACAGGCTAAAGAAGTAATTTATACTGAAGATAGTTTAAATGTATCCATTTTCCTTTGCACTGTAACAGACTGGGGGTTGTCATATAGTCATTTGCTTTCTCAGATAATAGAAAGTAACTTTGCAAATTCTCCTCACTTGTGTCATCACACAATTACATTCGAAGCAGAACAATGAATTTAGGGGATCCTGAAGATGCTGTAAAGGATAATGATGTGCCCTAGCTTAACTSTGTGAATGCGAGGCCTCACTGACGAGGTTACTGTTTCTGGCAGTTCACTGTCTCCGCTCCTCTTCTTGTTTCAGCTTGCTGTCTTGCAGTTGGAAGCTGTGTGGGAGCTAAGTGCATCCACTTGAGAACCAGCACAGTTCACAACCTAGCAAATGAATGCAAATCGTTGGCTATAATTTAGGTTGACGTTAATATAGCTGGCAGTTATCCCAGACTCAGAAACTTTTCCTTCTGCCGTGGGAGCACTGACATTCATCAGAGGCCAACAGCTGGGATACRGCAAAATTAAACCCGGTTGTAAAAGTGAGTCAAAACTTGATTATGGAAAGCATTATCCTTCCTTCTTCTCTCATCAGCTTGCTTAAAGAGAAGCAGGAAGAGATACTRTTGAACAAGGGGAAAAGTGTGGGGAAAGTGGCAAACTTCATATTGCCTGGCAATATACTACAAAATAACATGTTCAAATACTTTGTTCAGTTCTGAAAGGACAGTAGGAGAACACACACAGAAGGCCAGACAGTTCTGGATAGCTTAGAATGCATATGTGCACATGAAACATGCTATTTTTTTCTCTCTTCAGTTTAAATTTGGAACCACTACATCCTCTATTACAATGAAGTCAATAAAGACACATTCACAGCAGCATTAGGAAGAACTAGAGTCATGCTAGCTAGGATCTCACAAATGCCAGGGATGGGTAAGAGGGCTCCCATWTGCTCTTAGTTTCAACAAACCAAATACAACTTCTCTGTCTCATCTCAAAATCTTGTATTCTATTGTAATCCTAAAATATAAAATTTGATTCCTTCTGTGTTTCTGGCTGCAAACACCCTGCCCCAGTGGGTAACAAAGCTGGTGAAAGGGCTGGGAGGAATGTCCTATGAAAAGTGGCTGAGGACTTTGGACTTGTATAGTTTGGACAACAGATGGGGTGACATTGCTCTCTAAAGCTTCCTGAGGAAGGGAAGTGGAGAGGAAGGTGCTGATCTTGTCTCCCTTGTATCCAGTAACAGGACACATCAGAATGCTTCAAAGCTGTGCCAGTGGAGGTTTAGACTGGACATTAGGAAACATTTCTTTACCAAGAGGATGGTCAATTGCTAGAACAGGCTTCCTAGAGAGGTGGTTGATGTCCRCAGCCTGTCAGTGTTTGAGAGSCATTCASACAATCCCTAATAACATGGGGATTATCTTTATCTTGGTCAGCTCTGAATTGGTCAGGCAGTTGGACTAGATGATCACTGTGGGTCCCTTCCAACTGAAATGACTCTGTTGTATTCTATTCTGTTCTGTGCTATTCTGTATCAGGTTTACCAACAAAATAGCTTTCATAAATTACATACCCAAGCCTTCACTGGAAAAGGCATGGGTATATGAGGAATATGAATTGTTCTTCCAGACTGAAATGCCTTAAAGAACAGGAATGATAAAAGCAAGGCAAACATTATCAGAGTATTTTCTCTTGAATTCAGCTGGCTGCCAAGCCAGACACTGCTTGTGTTCTGTAGCAACTGTACCTCCAATGTATGATCTATTATCCCCTGTAAATGCGTCTACCACTACAGAGGAAAGCTAAAAAAAAAATAACCACCTTGCAAGGTGAATAAAGAAGTGCATAAAGTGCATACAAGACCTGATGGGTCTTTTCCAGAGGAATCAAAGCATCTCAATTACTATCCCAAAATATATAAATGACACTGTGATTATAATAACAAGTAAAAACACAGTTCTTACCACAGGCAGCATCTTAAAAATGTCCTCTGTAATGAGGATAGTCTTTTTACTGTCCACTTCATAACTCATGTTACTTCCCAGTGGGCTGTTGTTTTGAGAAGCAATAAAATTGTGAACTGCATCACAGCAGGAGGCTAATTCTGACCTGCAAAAAACCCCAAACAAACAAAACCGGCTCAAAACCAGGCAAATAAGTAGGAAATCAGTGCTAGAGAACCAGATCAATGAAAAAGTTTGAATTAACTAGCAACAAAAAGCTATACTAACATTTTGTGATGTCATTTGCTCTGACTTTCTTGGCTAAGCAAGTCCATTTTCACAGCAAATGTTCAGAAACTAATTAGACCAAGAACTGATAACTGTTTTTATCTCTTGGTCTTCTTTTCCCACTGAGAAAAAGTTGTAATCAATCTCTTCAGTATTATTAATTACTAAGATTAATATAGAAACACAGAGACTTCAGTAGCCAAAGAATTAAAAATGTGATTTTCATCAACATAGAACAAGTGTTTGTAAGAAACAAGAAGGCTGAAGGAGGGAAAAAACAAGGAAATTAATGARATGGTGATGGAAGGTACTGGCAATGCTACTTAGGGAATAACTAGATGGCTACAAACAAATTAATTAATAATTAATTTCTGCAACTGTTCATCACAGTTTTCCTGTTCACAGTATCATAGGTGTTAAATAAATTACATCACAACTTCCACATAAAGAAGAAAGATACCTCTGTGGTAGAGACAGTCTAGAGGCTCCCTAAAATACCTAGCAGAAGTCCTTAATAAATAAAAATGAGAGGGATTCACTCAAACCATTTGAGGGAAAGAAGACTATCACTCGTCTTACAATTCCTGTTACCTCCAAACTTACAAAAATATTATGTGTGCTAACATTCTACATTATTAACAGTGAAATGAAATGAAAATCCCCACCAGACCTTTGAAATCGAACTCAAAACGCTATTATTCATTTTGCTTTAGGCCACAACGTCCTCTCTGCTGCCATGGGATCTGATTTTCAGGCTGTAAGGCTGAAATATTCATGGCCAGACATTATGTATCAATTGTTAGGACATAGCTTTCTGATTAGGTGCGATACTAAGAGAACTACAAACTATTTAGAGAAGAAAATACATTTATAACAGAATTGCCCAGAATTTTGAAAATACCACAGTGAAGGTTAATTGTAAAGAAAAACAAAATTACAGTTAGAGTCAGAAATAGAAAAGTTTTATTTAAAACTGTTTTCAATGCGTGAAGTAAAACAAAGTGTTGAAACTAGTTAAATATTAGAGGCCAAATTCTGCCKGAAGGTGAGCTGACTTTAGTGAGGTAAGGCACACCTTCATTTCACTTTATCAACAACGTAAACACAGAAAATACAAGGACAACAATAATAAAAATACTAAAAATACTTATAAATATTAATAATAAAATATTATAAATAATTATTATTTCCTTCCTGATGGAACTGAAGCATCTAGCACATGAAAGAAGCCAAAGATTATGTTTCCTGGAAGACAGGGAAGAGGATGAACAAGTCTGGGATAGCTCTCAATCTCACTTCTCTTGAAAAAAATGGTCAAAATGGGAGGAGGGGGACATAAAAAAAGCTTGGGAAGGTCCGTTTAATTCATACATAAAATACCAATGGAAAGAAAGAGCACCATTTCAGTTGTCAGACAACTTACTGGCATATATTAACCCATTTTGAATACTGAGTTCTAAAACTCCTGCAAGACAAATTTTCCAGATGTATGAGGAACACTGGGAATGACTGTGTGCTGGGATGGCACAGACCTGAAATAACTGTACTCAAAGAGTAACCAGGAAATGTCATTCCTGGGAGATGAACCAGTAGGGTTCAGATTTCCATAAACTCATTCAACTCCCTAAACATGGTGATTCCCACTGCCCTGCCAAAGCYTTAAGGTGCAGGGAAGATCTGTGGTCAAGGAAAACCTCTAGGTCCAAGGGTGGGGWCCTGTCACAGCAGGGCAGGTCTCCAGGTGTGTCCATCCTGTCCCCAGGGAGGTGCCCATGCCTGGGCTAGGGCTGCCCCATTCCTGGCTAGAAGTGGGATSAGCCCAGCCAGTTTCTGCTCTGCTGGCCAGGTTACTGTGTTGGGATCCCAYACCCTGACCCTCAGGAAGCAGCTGTCCTTCACTGCTCCCTGACACTCACATGGAAATGAGAAATCACATAACCCATAGTTCAGTTTTTCCTTTTTTTTTTTCCCTTGAAGCTAAATGAAGCAGGCCTAAATATTATCTGTGCCAACCACTGGACATATTCTTGCCAGCTGCAGTAAAAGAGCTCTTTTGTATGTAATGGTTACCACACCCTGAAAAGCCAAACTGATAACAGATCCCATTCATTAACAGAGATGACATGTTTTTGCTTTTTATTACTCATTCTACAAGAATAAGTGCTTCAATAAAATCAGAAGCAGCGTGGAAGGAAAACAGGTTGCAGAATTAATAAGAAAGTAATGGTTTAAATTAATATTATGGATCCACTGAGGAAGTAAAACAGAGCCAAGCAACTCCAGAAACACAGTAAGAATAAGAAAATATATACTGAGAAATGACAAATATTCTTAGAGCATMCATGCTAAAAATTTGGTGGTAACAATAGAAACCTTTTACTTAGATCAAATCATGACACACAATCCCACTGTGCCCAAGCATCCCTGTACAGAGCTGAGGCGGGAATGCATGTAACCTGCAGACAGCAGTACCCAAGGCAGTGTATTCAGCAATCTGTTCACACAGGATTTTGTACAAGCTGTTACACGTGGTAATCTACAACTGACAGCAAACRATGAGGAAGGGGTAGAAACTGGGTAGTTCAAGCGATCTATTACTGCAATTTCATCAGAGTATTAATATAATTCATATGTGGTCTGTCAGGAGGTGATGACTCACTAAAGAGCATTTATTTCATACGATTAACACTTATCCTACAAGCCAATCCTTTTAACAAGTGCTGTATGTGAGGAGTTGCAAAACCAAGACATTTCATCATGCCTCGGGGAGAGGGAAACTTAAAATCTACCACACAAAGAAATTCCTAAAAAGATGGTGGGATAAAAAACAGAGGTCAAAATCTTAACAGCACAAAACAGTAGTAACTTAAAGCCAAACTCCAAAACTCTGCTTTATTTATTTATTTATTTATTTAAAATTTTCTTTTGAAGAATAGAAGGTGATTCACGTTGTCTGTTCTGAGTGGGAGAAAACCTTGAGATATGGAAGCAGCTCTTGGAAGATAGGATGTCACTATACACCTCATACCTTTCAAAACCTGAATGCAGCTTACARTAAGAAGGTTTAAGTTCCAGCTTTTAACAGTGACTGGGGGGTTGCCCTAGAACAAAGGATGTTTATGATCCAGTCACAGCATCACAAGTCCAGACTGAAGGTGATGTTTGAGTCAAAGCACCCAAGTTTTGTAGGGCCCTAGTTTTGGAAAATATCGCCTCTGTAGTAGAGATTATTACTGACAGTTTCTTATTTGGAGAAGCCTTTTCCTGCAACATTTCTCCTGCAGGGATTTGGAAGCTGAGTGATATTGAAGGGCTATTTTTAAATCCTGAGGCATAACTCCAAACACAGATATTTCTTATGCCAAGATAAGCAGAAAGAGTTGATTGTATTATCTAGAAAAGTTACTTGTAACAAGTGAGGAACAAAATCAGAAGCTGGAAAAAGGCTACACTATTTTGACTGGTAATAGATATYTCATAGGACTGAGTAAGTACAGTCATGATAATCCTAGTCAATAACCTAAGGGGGGGGGGGGGGGGGGGGTGTGTGTGTGCTGCATTTGTCTGGGAAGTCTTGACTGTATTAGACAATACAGAATTATACACAGTTGCACMAAAGAATGTTTTTTGTTGCTCAGCATACACTTTCACCTAATTTTTCCCTTTGTGGCTGAAAGATTCAGGACCCAAGTTTGTATTGACRTTCAGCTGGTAGAGACTTTTGAGCCCGTGTGGCATTCAAATTTCTTCAGGTTTGTGGCCATGGAGACCTTAAGAAAATCCTGGTTTCTTGGAGCAAGTTACCAAAATATTGAGACAAGCCAAATAATGTTATTTTCCAGGTGCTATGCAGCTTGTCCATGCTGAACTGTGGGCAGTAACAGAGAGCTTTTGCCTTGCTTACAGATGTTTCCAAACTCTTCTGCATAACGAATACTTCACATGCCTAATCCACTCTCTTTAGTGGAATACACAGGCTCTAAATATGCTGATGTAGTTTCTTCCCAGCTCATGCAGTTGCTCTGTAGCCAAGATATCGTATSCCTCAAAATTAGCTCAGCTTGGTTCTGTGCTAGTATGAATATATGCATTTTAGCTGATTCAGGCCCTGTGTACAGGCTGCATGCTCCTGCTGACAGGTCACAGTGTGCACACATCGTGATCATACTGCAAACATCTCACCATCTTCAACAACTCAATGTGGACTAACCATAAGGGCTAAAACAATCAGGTTAGCAAACTCACAGCTGGTTCAAAAGCCAGCACCACCCTTACTTTGAATGAAATGGGAAGAATCTGTACTGAAGATGAAATTTCATTGTCTTCATGTAAAAAGCTTCTGCAGAGTTTAAAAACTTCCCATTCCTCCAAACTTTTTCCATTAAAAATGCTTAGCTAAAGCAATTTTGATTTATATGTTTTAAAATACTTCAGTCAGATACATTTTTGGTGTGAAAAGGCAATTGCTTCTGCACCCAGACTTTACACAGCATTACTTTGGTACATAAGAAAGAGAGTATACCRCTGGAATTGGTACACTCCAGTCTACAGCTGGACCACTGGGCCAACACAGTTAACTGGAATCCTCAGAGGATTGCAGTGCCCCAGGTAAGCCTACAGAGTCTGACAAAACTGTGATTATTTGTATTTCTTTTGTAGACTACTTCAGTATGACACTAGTGCCTGTGGCCTAAGGGCATTTGTCATTGCTGAGAACAGTGTGAAATATTTCAGTTGTTTTACACTGGACTAAACTGGGATGGGAGGAGGAGAAAAATGGATGGATAAGGACACTGCAGAAGTATCAAAATATTCAAAACATTCAGAATAGTAGATGCTCAACTGTCCTTTAAGGCCATGGTGGGAAGGGTGAGGAAAATAATTTTAATTCGCTCTAAAGAAAGCTTAAGTTCAGTATTAGGAAACACATGGAAACAGGTTACCTAGGCAAGGTGCAAAAATTCAACAACTGGAGTATTTTAATAGTGATCAGGACAAACTTTTTTCAATAATGGTCTAAATCTATTTGATTCTAAGTGACTGTTTACAAATGCCTATAAAGTAAATGCTTGTGTGCAGAAACAAATCAGTCCTGTTATAAAGCACCTGCATATTACTAATGCCAGCAATGCTTACACAGGTGTATCTCCTTGTGGGTCTTCTGTTACCAGACACACAGAAACATCACAGTCAGAGAACCAAACACAAATGAAAACTAGCAAATATTTAAAACTGTGACTACTTAAGCTAAGTGGATTTCACAGCACAGCTTGTAATGTCATTTGAACAAAGAGCAAAGTATTCAAGTGACAAAAATCATGGATTATTACAAACCAGAAAAGGTTTGTGCTTGCTTAACAGTTTAATAGTTTACCTAGCTTGGGTATTTGTAATCATTAGTTCATGTGAGTTATTGCACTGTRCATGTGAAGACACCAAAGCCTTCGAGGTTTTATATTGCAGAGACTTGTGACAGTAGAAGAACCCACAAAAAATTCTGCTGTGTAACAGCAAACTTCAAGGGCATAACTACAAACAGCAAGACCAATTTTTATCTATATTCACTGCTGTAATATTTTATAATGAGCCAGCAATTATCTTATTGTACTGCACTGGGGGCTCTAGACAATGATATGGGTTTCTCCAAGCTCTTGTCAATCCAAGTCAATGTGTCAATCAAAGTGCAATGAGGCATATTATAACATATTTCAAACTTTTAGAAGAGAGTGGTTAAATCTGATATCTGAAACAGAACATCTTGAAYGGGAATGCTGCACTGACAGCCCTTGAATTGTCTATAAATGAGGTGACATCATAAATGTCTAAGACAAAGAAAGCCAAAAGGATTGAATCTGAAATCAAGGCTGAATACGTAAAAAGTGTAATAAAATTTTCAAACCAAAGACTGTTTAAATAGAGTCTGCCATGAAGACATAATTAGCTCAGACTTATCCAAAATTAGGTTCTCCTTATAGTAATCCTCCAACCTTTAGAAAAGTATATAATAGTCTGTAGACCAATTAAAAGATTCAAGCTTTTCTTAGACCTGTCATTAATTACTATCTCTCCACCCTGACTTTTCTCTCCTGAAATAAAATGTGTCTTTGAATATATAATCATTATTTTACATATGATCTATTAAATCGGTGCAGCAAATGTACTCTTAAACCACTCTGCAATCTCAGAGTTCTGTGCATTTTCTTGTAATGTGGAAGAAATTTCAGAGATTACAGCAGAAATATTGATCTGTTTAGTGTTAGAAAAGCTATTGATTATGTGATGGTGCGAGCTTACATAAGCATAAATTGACCTTGCAGTATGTTTTATTTGTGCTTCAGCTGGGGTTCCTTSCAGTACACAGATGTGATAAGCAATACTGTTATATGGGTTATTCTGTAGCTAGCAACAAAACTAATCTCTTCAAGAAGTGGGATTCTATAATCTGCAGGAATGTTTACTGCATACTTTTAAGAAGAGATATTCAAGTGGGAAAAGGGTAATAGAGGTCAAGTGGAATAAAAAGCGAAATGGAAAATAACAGGACTAGGAAAATTGGTTGATCTTTTAACTCTTCAATACTGTATGTTCTTTTTTTAAAGTTGTAATGTTCTTTTTAAAAAGTATAAAGTTTAAAATGTTATGGTCAGGGAGAGCAGAGTGACAGCTAAACTGAAGTGTAACATCAGGAGGTTTAGAACTGTGTTTTACACCTATGAATATCCTTGTGCCTTCATTGTGAGAGGCAAATAAGGTTTGTCTGGAATGGTCTTTCCCTAGGGAGAGGGCCCAGTACCCACAGATCACACAAGGGTTCTTCTGGTGTGATACCACTCCTGAAAAACTGTTGCATTGCTTTGCCAGGCTTCAAGCTCAGTCACATTGCCCAGAAATGCAATGCTCAGAGGCTCTGAAACACAGCATCTCCTCAACCTTTCTCTGTAACTTCYCTTACCCCTCATTTTGAGGGCTGTTTTAACTATTTTGTAGTTTTCTGCAAAAATTAAGTCACAAATGTTCTGAAAACCTGCAAATTATTTGATACCATTGTGTATAGCCCAAATGAGAATAAATCAAGCTTAAAAGTCTGTAGAACACAGATATGTGGASGTGTAAAAAACAATTACAGCTTGCACTTAATTGGGCTCCGTAATTTGTTGCACTAATGAAACATTTCTTTAAAGTGGAAAACCTTTGAAGAATACTAATATAATAATTAATATTCAGGTTACCTAGGGAACTTGAGACTCTGCTGACTGTAGCTAGAAGAGCCTTTGCAGAGGAAGCTACCCAGCACAGCTTKCTTTCCCCAGAGCTTTAAGGATGACCCTTCCAGGCAGCTGTGAGATTATTTTCCCTTCCTTTCCAAGTTTCTACCACGTTTCTCTCTTACAACCAAGAAATCCAAGGACTTGCTCTGTCTAAAACAAGTGTAAATCCAAAAAGGGAGGAAGAATTCAGATGGGTTTAGAAAAAAAAGGCATAATGTGGAGATGCTGGATGATTGTAGAGACAAAGAACAAAAGAAATTTTAAAAAGGTCAAGAGATGAAGTTCATAAAGGAAAAGTCTGAATGAAGAAATAGTTTTCTATATGTTCCTAGCAGTAAATGTTGGAGAAGACTTCCAAATTCACTGTTAGCAGGATGCTACTTACACCACTGSTGGTGCATCACCTTTGCTGTCTTCTGTTGTGGAGTTAGACAAAGCCTCTTTAACAATGATCGACAAATACTACTGTGGGGCCCAATAAACCTTAAATAGATTTCAAGAGCAATGAAACAAGTGTTTGCACTTGCTCCTCTGAGGGCAGCCTATATCTGGCAATGCTGATGTCACCATTATAGACACCAAAATAAGTGAAATGCCAGGACATTGGTTCCCTGGCAGTCTGGACAAAAATCAACCACAGAAGAGTGACTGTGGATGTGGAAGGTATTAAAGAGAACATCATGGCTTGTACTTGCTTCCTGGTTCTTGATTTTGAGAAATGCATGTGTAAATAACACGTAGCTGTCAAGAACAACTGAGCACTGCCAGACAGCAATTTAGCCAAGTGTGTGTGAGCCTGCACAGCAGAGCAGCTTTAAGGGAGTCATTTGGGAAAGGGCAGCTCTCGGACGCCAAATAGACACACTTTGCACAGCTGCATGACAAAGCTCAGCCTGGAAGTAGAGGGTCAGCCTGGAGTCCTGCACTCTGCTCTCCAACAGTGAGTTGGCAAAAACACTGCCGTTYGTGCCAGACATGGCTGTCAGCTGTAACCTTTTTGCCAAATAAAAAGACAAGTATTTCTTTCCTGCATTGCACTTCTAATTTATATTCTTTTATTTGGCCTGGATCTGCTGGGAGGGAAGCTTACAAAGTGAATGGATGTGTACTCCTTGGCACATAGTGCTGTCTTCTAGGAACATAAGAATTACTGGCTTAGATCACATATTCCTTCACTCCACTAGCAGCACGATGAAAGCCAAAAGCAAAAGCTGCAACGGAAAACACAGGAAAGCTTCTCTGAGAAATTAACTACCCCAGGAGAAGCTGCTCTTCAACCTTATTAATTAGAGGTTAGTTTACGCCCTGAAGCATAAGACATTAAATCCCTTATAAATATGCATGCCTGTTCTTCAGAACTTCAGGATAATAGAGAGATGTCATAAAATTGACACCAYGCCTGAGAAGCATCAGCATTCACTCCATTTAACAGATGGACAAACAGGAAAAGAAGTCAAGCAGCCTCTCTGCAGTCTTGTCAGCAGGCAGACTGCTGGTGGCACTGGCAGGTGAATAATGTGACACAGGCAGCTTCAAGTTTCTCCTGCTGAAGGTGGCTCTCTGTAGTACCCAATTTCTGCAGCACAACCCCTCTGAGATTAATTTCCTCTTCTGCAAATGGGTGTGTTTATCTACCTACTTAATGAGATTTTCAGACTGTTTAATATTTGTATTACACAGCTATTRCTGACATTAGGCTAAGTCAGAAAAAAAAGAAGAGATCTACTGCCCAGGGATTATTAATTAATTTATTTCACTACAATTCTAGAAACCTTTTCTTCCCCATAGCTCTGTTAATGCATCATTTCTCAGCTAAAGTGCCCATGCAAAGCTAGTTGCAGGCTTAAGTCTGATGAATAAGTCTGTGACTTCTGTAAGCATGGAGATTTAGGCAGCAAGTTTATACAAAGTTTTGTTTTCACTTTTTTAAATCTCTTTTTTTTTAAAGCCTCTACTGACCAACTGCTAAGACCCTTGAAAATCTCCAGTATGGTCTTAGATTAAGGACAACTGTAAAATTTTGAAATCCTATTTCCAGAAAACAACAGAGAAGACTTGGAGAATGAAAAAAAAGACAGAAAAGACTTATGCAAAAGCACCCATCTTTTGTAAAGTAATCATTCACAACGTCCTACACCAAAGTACTAGTCTTTGTTTATATCAACAGAATTCTTTGATGACATCAAATCAGACCAAATTTCAGGAACAGAAAAATACATACTACTCTCATTAGAATTGCATGAGTTATGTAAATACAAACTAGCTAATACTCCAGCTGGTTTGCATGTGGAAAACCAAAGAAATCATAACATCACAGCTCTTAAATGATGATTTAGTAACAAGTTTGCCCCGCCCATGCTGACCCATGGATTTTGAAATATGGTTTTCTGCTTGGTATTTGAGCTAAATTAAAGCTATCAAGTTCACCTCAATGTACTTACAGTCCACACTTTTTTGGTGGCTTAATGCATCCCACTGTTTTCTSTTTTGAATTTTTCCAGTTTGATCATTGGTTGCATAACCCACTTTGACTACTTGTGACCCACACTCCTTGCTGGAAGCCAAAGACAGCACAGGGAACAGCAAGCATCCTGCACCTAAAGTTCAGTCCTATATGATGCTTTGGATGTTTGACTCCCATAGGCCTAGAAGATGTAGATGTTGGCCCAGTGGAAGGCAGATTGCATAAGCAATAAATGAAGAACTCAGGCTAGACAAATGAGTGGCTATTGTGCCACTGATTCAAATATCCAGTAGAGCAGAAACAGTGGCAAACAGCTGTATGTGGTGGCTGGTCTGTTTGGAAGGAAAAGAAGATAAAAAAAAAAAAAAAAAAAAAAAAAAAAAAAACAGATTGGAAAACAAAAAGCCCAAATGTAGCAGGGTAAGGAGCAGGTGAGAGCAGCTTCACCTCCTGTCAACTCTGTACAAGACTTGCCTTTTCTCAAATGGAATGGGCTGCTTTACAGCACCTTATCATGCCTGATATCTCTGTGCACAGCTAAGGCCTGCCTGAGTCAATGAAAAATTTCTTAAACCTTAACTCTACYTCAGTTTTGGGAAACACCATTAGTCAGTTGTGATACCCAGCAAACACAGGATTTTATGCTGCACAAATCCCTCTACCCCACCACCACCCCCCTCTGCCCCTCAAATACTATTTCTTACAAAGGGATCATGCTGAGCATGTGGATATTAARCTCTCAATGTTATTTAACTTAAAAGACTTGGAAGATAGGTCAGTTTATTTATTTTTAAYGATCATGACAGAATCTTTAATTCTGATCCATGTAAACATGTAATTCAAGAGAGCTTTTTTCCCTGGAGAAAACAGGCAYGGCACAGTGAAGTTGTTCTTTCAAACCAGTGTGATGCATTTCCAAATGAGAATTWAGGCTTTTCAGAGATCACATCCCTACTGAGCATGTCCTTATGTGCCATCCCGAACAAGGACAGAGGGAATCACGTGCTGACATGCTCAGGGGCCATGACATGCCGTGTCAAACCTAATGAGTGCCTTGGGCACTTCTGTAATAGAGGCAATAGTCTTGGGATAAGGAATACATGGCTTCACTACAGTCTTTTATCAGAGTGCCAGTTCAGATGGACAAAATAACATTAGCAGTATTTTTTAATGCTGTAGGGCTTGTGCCAGGAATATTTTAATTCATTCCACTTGTTAGTTTACTATTCTTTATAGTGGAGATAGGTGAAATTATTTACATAATTCTTTTATTCTATTCAGTTAGCACAGTTAAATTCCAAAAAACAAGAAGAGCCCCAGCATCAAAAGATTCATAGAAATTACTACAAGCAAAAGAAAATGATCTGTTTAAAAGGAAATATTTAAATTYATGGCTTGTTAGAAAAATCTAGGGTAAACAGTTTTTCTAAATGAGAAAATGAAAAGTACCTGAATTTTGTAGATTCTTCTGGCTTCTTTGCCCAGGTACAGTTCTGCAGTTTTGTGACTATGTGAAGATAATAATCTTCTGAGTATCTAAAAAAGGAAACAACATCAAACACTGGAATATAGATGTATGTATATTTAGAAACAGTCTCTAAAACATTCAAATTATGCATGTATTAATAATAATGTGCATGGTGCATATATAATAGTTTGATTTTAGAACTCTATGACCCATTTTATTTTTTGTAATTTTCAACAGCACTATCCTCATTTATCTAGCATGACCTATTAAACTGCTCTTCTTAGTACTGATGTCCTAATGAACTTCAGAAACTTTAAAAAGTACATTGTTTCAAACTTACATAATTGACCATAAATATCTTGACGTTATTAGAAATCATTTCAAATGCAAAAGTCCAAAATAATGTAAATAATTCTTTTGCACTTGGCAGTCTACACTTCAAAAATGTTTTGCGAAGTGGCTCTTGGATGCCAAGATGAAATGTAATGCTTCTTATGCCTTTTCTTTCATTWACTTTATAGAGTCCCTAAAGCTCAATTCAACCATCTAAAGATGACAGAGCAATATTTACAGATCTAAGTTTTCCTTCAAATTGTCTCTAAAATAAACAATCTCCTCTTTCACATGAACCAGAATTTTGGTTACATTGCTACATATAACCAAAGGGCTCTCAGCCCTTGAAAATCCGTTCAAGACACTTAAATTTTTCATAAGTGAAATACTTTGTAACATGCAAGACAAAAGAGAGACATATTTTCCTTTCATGTTCAATGTTACTACTTCTCCCATTTGTACTTGGATCATAATACAGGTTTTTAAAAAACAATAACTGACTTATAATGAGCACTGGGAGAATAGGAATAAAACATGGCCTGGATGCCATAACAAAATTCTATGGGACTTGAGTCTTCATACACAATCTACCTTGCATTMTTTTAACAAAAATAGCCTAAACGATCATGAGTTAACTTATGCTGGAACTTAGAAATGTCTATTTTGAACAGTTTTACAAGAATTGGGATGGCAAGAAACATCACTTGTTTTTGAGAGGAGCTTGAGAATTGATAAAAAGGAAAATAAAAAACACTCTGGTGGTTGCAGGAGCAGAGGTCAATGATCTGAAAGCTTCCTTCTCTCTCTGCTCAACATTTGAAAAAAACAGATCTCTTTTTTGTTTGCTTCATAAAAGTATGCAATTGCTAAAGGTAACTCATTTATCTATCCCTGAGTAAAATCATGTCCAATTTCCACATGGAAAATAAATGATATCTTTAAGAAGAATACTGCATTAGACCTGGTCTCTGGCTCAAGTCTGCACATATGACAACATGTACAATTTTTATCCTCCAAACTCAGTGAACTCTTAAAGAAACTGGATGATGATGATGATGATGATGACTAAACTGATTCTACTGAGCCCTTGCACAACTCAAGAGAAATCAACCGGCAGAGGCAGGCAAAGAAAAAAACTGGCTTCATTGCAACAGTAGCTGATCTGACCAGATGCAGTCCATTTCTCTTTCCTATGTCACTATGGGTACCGACCTGACTCCACCTCTGTTTTGCTTTTGCCTGGTTTTGCAATTGTCAAATGCCTCCATAGATCACTTTTACTATCAAGGCAAAAAAATAACCCAGAAGCAAAAGGATATGCACATATATTTTCTTCTTCCTCATTGTGTTACACCAGATCAAGACAGATTCCACCAAACGCCACAGCCAGTATAACCAAAGAGTGATGGAAATGGAGAAAATGGGATCAAGGTTCTCCTATTTTGGCAGCTGCCTGCTGGTATGTTGTATTCTCAGAGAAAATGGATCTACTTTCCTGCTGAAGCTGCTACCTAAATTGAGTCACCATGGGATCAGGTCAGTGTCAGTACCAGCAAGGCAGGGCAGGGAGTGTGTGTGGGGGGAAGATAAGATAAAAGCAAACGACCAAAATAGCCTATTCTAATGTTGAATAACTCATCGAATTTTATTCCTTAAGCTAAACAATAAATCACTGTTATGTGCTTGGACYTATAAAAAAATTGCAAAAATTAATAGGATAACAGACCATGAAGAGTTACTTAGGCTATCATTATCCAGGAGAAAAAAATACAGAAAAATCAAATTCTAGCCTAAAGACATTGATAAGATGAAGATCAGAGTCAGAAATGAAAAGAAAAATCACCATCAGCTCAGAAAGAAATTGCATGGACTGACAAGTTATTAGCAAGTTACAGGGAAACATTTGGTAAGGAGAAAAATGAAAGCATCATCCAATGCTAGTTCCGAGGCCTTAAAGGAAACAYAGGCACTCTCCATCAGAAACTCTAAGGACCTTCTTATACAAGTAACAGTAAATGAACTTACAGTGAAAACACCAATTACAAAGCAAGAACACTGCAGCCTTTCTACTGCTTTCTTCACTGGATGGAATTGCYCTCACTTAGGAGGTATCCAAGCTCAGCAGCTCACACACAAAAGCACCATTTCCAGGTCTTTACAAGTCAAAACACCACCTCTGCTTGTCCTAACCATCCAGTTTAGCTCCTCTTGTGACTTACAGAGATACTCTGGACTGTCAGAACTCATCTTTGCCAGCTGGCACAGTGCCACAGGCAGCAGAGACACCCCAGCACGCTGTCCTGGGGGACAGGAGCTCCCAACTGTGACAGCTCTGCAAGGCATCTGCTCRCACCAATAAAGGATTTCTATGAAATGAAAGCTACTTGAATASAGGCAGAATTCCTATAGATAATTTTTTTAAGACTCAATATGAAGCTCGGGGATTTTCTGTGGGTTTATAGCCCAGAAAGTTTTGTTTTCCTCTCAGAAAGCTGATTTTAGCATTTCCTGCTTTAAAGGAGGCTTGGGGAGACACTTCTCTAAAGCAATCAATTCAGGTTATCAGGGAACCATTTCATGACTCTGCTGTAACCCAGACAGATGTCTTCTCCACTGTTCCATTTTAAAGAGCTGGGACATTTCATATATTTTCACTGTCACCCAGGAGCCTACAGCACATATTCACTGATGCTAAGAGGGTTTTATTAAGATAAAAAAAGCTCAGGTAAATTGAACTATAAAAATTCTTGGACAAGACAATAATTACAGTGCTGAGACAAGTGAATGAATGAAATATGTTTTGCTTTGTCCTGTTTTTGTCTGCCACCTGCACTAGAAAACTCACTTATACTATATGACAAATAACACCTGAAAGGCTTTTTTTTTTTTTTTTTTTTTTTTTTTTTTTTCTTTTTTTTTTTTTTTTTGCCAACAGTATTGGTCAGGTAGGCAGTGACCTTCTATCTTAACTGCAGTGGCTAAGGTGGAATTACTACACATATTCAAGGCACTGAAAAAGTATAAGTATCTCCTAATTTTTGGCAGATATCTGAAGGACACAGCAAGGACAGAAGTGCTGAGATATTATGGAGACAATAGGTAAAATTTCAGAACAGACAGATGCATTCCCACTGCTTTTTGCTAAAACTAAAATCCAACCTGTAAAAAGATATTYGAATTAGAAGGAAGACTGAGCAGCAGGAGTGAAAAAAGGACACATTTCTACCTGGCAGTTTATGTTCAGGAAAGAAACTAATAAAAAGAAAAACAATAGCAGAAAATGCAAAATAAAGGGAGGATCTGTTTTGCCTTTGACACTTTAATACTACTAAAACAAATATCAGTTTTATAAGCCCTCAGGAGAGTGTACAGAGGGTTTGCTTTAGAATAAAAATGGAAAACTGCTAACAAAAATCAGCATGTCAGGCTCTTTGTCACCACCAGCACATACTTGCTATTATAATAATTTTCCACTTACATAGCATTTCTTACTATCTAATCATTTCACAACCTTTAAACTTGATTTTTTTTCTCTTTCTTCCAATTTAAGAGGCAGGAGCATTCAAAAGGTCCCTGCAAGTCTAGAACTGCAATATAAAGCATTTATAGACCATGCCCATGGGTCACACCTTGGAAAAGCAACAAAATCCCTGCAGCTCTTCTCAGTGAAGGGCAATAGCTGCAATACTCATGGCAAAAAGCAATCCCTTGCTCCTTTGCTCCAAGCATCTGTTTCTCTTCCTACCTGTCCACTTCATCTTGTGCCTCATTAGATGGTACAGCCACTTGCTTTTTAACCATAGGATAAAAGTCTTCTACTTTGTAAAGTTTCTCCTATAATCTCAGCTCAGAAATGTCCTCAATACGAACAGCTCATCTCCATTGCCGCAGTCTGCACAACTTTGCAATGTGTGGAATAAACAACAGTATTTTATTGCTATAAGTGGATTTTGAAGGCAATACAGCRATGCTGTTCCTTCTCCTTGTATTAATCATTCGTTTTCAGTCAACTGCATTCTTTGATCTCTGCCAATATATGTTTCAGCTCTCACTATCAATGCATAGTGATCTACCATCTTTCAAAAGAATAAAAATTTCAATGATAGTGTTCCTGAAAGAGGTGGAATCTTAATGGGAGAAGAAGTTGTAGAGAAGGAGAAAAAAAAAGAAGAAGAAATAAATCAAAAATAATACAAAGAGTAAAGACAAAATGCTGGAAATATGATAGTTTAAAAAGAGGTGAAAGCTCTTCAAATGCAATGAGAAAGTGAAAAGTGGGCAGAAAAAAACAGGATTCATTTTCAAATCATCATTTAATGTTGTTAAATGTTGTTTTGGTATTGAGGAAAAAATTGACTCTCCAGTACTTTGACTAGGGAARGGCATATAATTATTTTTAGCTCAGCTTTTGCTTCTCATTCCATTTCTCTTCCTAAATGGAGGGTAGTGGGGAAGGAAGCTCCCAATTTCAAAGATGCCACGGCACCCATTTTAAGCTGCAACTCAGTCCTAATGGGATGCCTTTCTTACTGACAATGTTTTATTTATTGGTACATCCACACAGGAAAAATATTACATGTCAAAACAGTGGGCTGCTTTTCCCTTTTTCTCATTAGAAAGTGACAAGGAATTTGAGCAGGGCTGGTATCAAAGTTGGACTTTTCTCCATGTCAGAAAAATACAGAACAACAAATTAAAACCCAAAATTAACTTGGAGTAATGTGTCTAAAATTCGACTGTTAATTTCCTGTTATCATAATGTATGCAACTAACCAGCAAGCTTTTATACCAGTACATTTCCATGCTCACTCCAGTGAGTATGCTGAACACAATCATTAACTGAAATGGCCCATAACAAGGAGAAATGTTCACCAATCAGGGAAAAGACACACAAGAATGAAATAATRCCCCACCCTTCTACTCAATGTTGTGAATAATTTGGAATGTAATGTTGCTAACTGACAAGAAGAAATCTTGTTGACTAATATTGTGAAAATAAAAAAGTTAAAATTCAACCTCAAATCAATCTTATCCATGTAACAGAAAAAAATGCAGCAAACATGTGGTTGAACAAATTCCATTTTCTGTTGTATAGCTCCAAACTAATATATMAAGAATTATGTAAAAAAGGACAATCTTTTCCCTTCTATTTAAAACAAAGCAGAGGGGACAGCAAACACCTACCTTTTCTTCTTGATAGATGATGACAAAATGTTGTCCTGAATTGCCTTACATTTTGAAGCCTGTTCAACCTGGTAAATTCCATTTTTATTAAGGGTTGTTCTGTTAAAAGGGAGGGGGAGGAGAAAAAGCAATAAACTTTAAAAGAGAGAACATATTCTACCAATGTTGCCACATTTATTTTGCTATGACAATACGATTAATAACAGTTGATTTAGCTGAAAACGTTACCAAACAAATCTTATTGACTTCTATTGTGAAGATCTTGTTGTAAAGGAGAGTTTGCTGCTAGAGACTATAAAATGTTTGATTCTTTAAAATAACCCTATTTCATAGTCTGAATTATATTTTCTGCTTTACACTGTAATCACCAAATGTAATTTCAAAAACATAAATGAAATTTAAAGCCTATTGAACATATTTTTTTGACATTTAAAATATTCACTAGTAAAATATTCACTAGTAAAATATTTAGCAGATGTGATTTCCTAAAGTTGTTGATTACATGCAATATCCAGAGCAAATATAATATATACAGGAAACACCACAGGTGAAGTGGATCTTTGACCTAAACTTACTGACTCAAACATAATAGTTCCTTCCTTGTTTATTCTTTATTTACACAGCGAGAATAAATATTTGTAAAAGGAACCAAGTCTAGTGCTAGATAGTGATCTTTAATTCCTGCCTTATTTTCACCAAACTCCTGTGTGGTCCTCTTGCTCTGGACAGCCTTAGTAGAAGACTAAGATACCAAGGTCTTATTTTATTCACCTCACCCTGTATCTAGGTCCAATCTCATACAATCCCCCTCCTCTACCTTCTACCTGTGGATTGCTGTTTACCCATAAAGAATTTTCCTCCTGCATTTTCATTTTCCCTGYCCCTCACCATCTTCCCCCCCGCCCCCACTTCCTCCACCTTTTTGCTTTTTTCCACTGATTCACTACTCACAGAGCCCTAAGACACTGCAACTATCTGTCCAAACCAGAAGTAGAAACACAAAAGACAGAGATGCCATGTGCTGTTCTTAAATAACAACTGAAACTTCTCTGTACAGAGGAAAACATGACGAGAAAGGGTCCTCCTGMTTTGTGCACAATGCTCTGTGCCTCTGAACCATCACTGCTTTTACTGACAAGGACCAAACTCCATTGCCTTTATCTGCAAAACCATGGAAACCCCTTACCAAGACTTCAGACATGCTGACTTTGAAGACCTTACTTGGGAAAGATGCCATTTCAAGCCATGGAATCACAGAGAGGCTGAGGCTGGAAGGCATCTCTAGAGATTACCTGCTCAAGCAACCTCCCTGGGCAGCTTGTGCCAGGGTCACCTAGAGAGGATGATGAAGGAGTCTAGATGGCTTTTAAATATCTCCAAGCACGGGGATTCCACAACCTCCCTGGGCAGCTTGTGCCAGGGCTCAGTCACCCTCACAGTGAAAGAGCATTGTCTGATGGTCAGAAGAAACCTCCTGTGTTTCAGTTTGTTCCCACTGCCTCTGTTCTACCACTAAGCACCACTAAGAACTTGTCTCCATCCTCTTTGCACCCTGTCTTCAGGTATCAATAAGGTCCTCCAGAGCCATCTCTCCTTAAACACTTCAAATAAGAAGACTGAAGAAGAAAGAGAAGACTAAATGGTTATTTATTTTATTACTGAATTGACTKTCATGGCCATAGCTGGCAGAGAAGGAAAAAGAAAAAAAAAGACCTTTCTTTTTCTTTCCATTGCCCATGAATTTTCCAGAGAATCAGTCATCCCCTAGTAGCAATTTCCACAGGATGTAGGCTGCAGAGGGGAGGGAACAGCTCTCTTCCTTTCTTCCCACCATCAAGAAATTCTTCCCACAGTACACACTCTGTCCCTAAGGAAGTATCCAGTCTGTATGCCCCTTGTTGAGGACCATGCTAGGACAACACATAAACCTCTAGCCTTTTAGTTCTGCAGAGACTTCAATAGATAGTAACAGCTGGCATTGCCTACGGAGAGCTTCTTGGCTGCCTTTGCATACAGCTCTTTATCTCATTTTTTTCTCAAGGAGTGACATACAAATAACAGAAGGCTCTCAGAGCACAGAGTTCAGGGCTAAGAATTCTGCAGATCTCACCCAGCAAGTGCTAGCAAATATTATGCCCACATAATTTATGTACACARGTTTATTGCAGATTGGTCTGAACGGTTCTGTCTACGCAGAAAGACCAAGTAGGCCCTTTCCAGTTCTCAAACAAATTTAGTTAACACTAAATTGTGCTTCCTCTCCCCTGCTTCTTTAACTCAGTAATCTCCAATGATTATTCTGCAGYTGTGGCTTGAAATAAGAGAAATGGCTACAGGCAAAGTTTAGCTGCCCAAACAGCATCTTAAAGAAAAGGAAAAAAAATATGGAACTATTGATAAAAGCCAAGTGCATGTTACTGCTGCAAATAGGTCTTTCATTATAACTAAAACCTAAGATGTTGGATGCTGATTTGAGAAGTGTCCCCAGCCCTTGTGAGCCACAGCTGGCTAGAAGAGACCGTCTCTAATACAAGACAAAAACCAAGGCAGGCAGTTAGGTTTGATCAGCTCCTTGTGAGATGCATTTGCAGGCCAAAGCGGAACCAGCCTTCTTTCACAACCCTGTGCAGACACTCATAACAAGGTCCTTACAGCTTCCTATTAATTTATGTCATGAGATCTGTGGGGCAATGCATAAATATTCTCTCCAATACAAGCTTTACTCCACAGACTTCTAGTCCTTTTAAATTCATAAGATACATACTAAAAATGAGGCGACTTGCCTGCATGCAATTGCTTTTTACACACTCATTTTCAAGACTCAAAAAAAGCAAAAAAGAGGAAGTCAGAGAAAAAAGAACAAAACAAATCCCTATTCTGTTTAGTCATTAAATCCTCACAAACACTTTTACAGACATTAGGTAAAAAAAAGGAACAACGAGTCTTTCCTTCCCTTTCCATAACACATGTAAGATTGGTGAAAATGGCATGATTGAGGAGAAAACCAGACAGGAATTTTAATCAAAGTTGTTTATTCATGTAGTGCAGCCACATCATAGATCACCAAAAGGCTTCTTCCACCCATAAAATAGCTTTTTACCCACAAAATTTACTCAATGCTCTTTATAYGGTGCAAAAGGCACAAAATTAAAACAATTTACTTGCAAGAAATGCAAAACAATGACTCATTCCATTAAAAGATAAATTTCTGAATTTCTGTTTCACTGTCAGAATGRCCTCTGCTTCACATGAGTGAAATCTTTTTGCATTTAGATAAAAATGGGTGTATAAGAGGCAGTCCAGACTTCTACTGCATTATTCATGGCAAAGTTGTGCAGACATCAGACTCAGATTAAATTTCTGCTCATTTCAGACAATTATGCAAGGCAACATTTATCATTAAATGAATTTACCTGACCTACTGGATGACAGTCTTTGTTCACTACTTAAAGCAGCACTACAAGTTCTGCAATGAATCAGATAAAGTGCCTAACAATGCAGATATCAGGCTACATTCAACTAATTTCGTGAACTATTAAACTAAATAGGAACTTGAAGTAGAAACATTCTATTGGCTTGGACTCATAAAACTGATGATATAGGCAAATTTCAACTGCATTTTCCTTGGGGCTTAGATGTTCTCAAAGCCAACATCATTGGACCAAATCTGAAAAGCAGGGTTTTTTTTAATCATATAYGAACAGCTTGAGGACCRCATACTTCCTATGGTAATTCTAGGAACTCAGGAAGTACACCATCTGTACTTTAATAAATCCACAGAAGATTAAGACCATGTGCCATATTTATCAGCACRTTGTTATTCTATATCTTGCTCTCAGGAAGACAGAAGATCCTCAAACTGTAAAATTCTTTACGACAAGGATTGCATCCACCTTTAGAATAAGAAATAGAGAAACTATATGGAAAGTCCATGGTCCCTGTGGCATTTGGTCCTGACACAATAGGGGAACCTTACCATACCTCACCACACAGAGATGTATGTTAAGTAACATGGGATTCTGGGGGAGGAGACAGATAAAAGATACATGGAAGGGAAGYAAAGGGAAGCCCTTTTAAAACAAAACCAAACTCAACCCCAACTAGTTATCAGAGTAGGAAAAGGGATAGGCATAGGATTGAGGAACGGTAGGGAAGGAAAAGACAGATGGTAAAAGGAAAACTGGTGCTRTGCGTTATACTGTAACATGATGATATGCCCAAGATTAAAAGGCCACTCCTCTAGAATTCCCTCACAATTAGGTGAAAACAATTTAAAGAACTTAGGATGAGATTTTCAAAATTGCACAGAACTGGATTGTCTGGCAACAGTGAAAGCACCAAAAATATGAACGCCCTAGTAAGTCCACACTAAAAGTAAGGGAAAATCCCACTCAYTGGCTATTCTCCACACCTAGCAGAATCAGTTGTTGCTCTTCTTTCCTACAGCTTCTTGCTCTTGTCGGTCTGAGGCAGCACAGGAGCTCTGAACTTGTTCCAGCTGAGCATCTCCAGCTAAAAAGGATAACTTCTGTATGCAAAACTGCACATTTTTATCCTTCTACCAAAGTGGTTTTGAATAGCATTATCCAGATTGCGAATATCTTCTGTCTTAATCTCTCCCTTGAAGGGACTAATTTATATTTGAATCTCATCATCCATTAGTTGAATACCATTAAAAAAACCATAATCCATACTTCCCGAGGGAGGATGCCCTTAAGTGCTGTCTTTGACACTATTTTGAATTAATCAGATCATAAGAATATAGTTATGTTTTTAAAGTTCACAACACCTTGATTAATAAGGCAATACACAATTTAAATTCTTGGTGAAATGGACTATAAAGAAAGCTTTATCAAACCATAGGAGTAAGAATTTKTCTTGAAACATTAATCATAGCAACTGTGAAAGAGACTGATCCTACTGTCCTTGTTCAAGTTCCCATGGAGCTATAGCTTATCTAAGGAATGCTAAATCAGGTCTTTAACACAAACTGTATCTTTAAATTATTTGAAAGACCCTCTAGTGAATTCACCCGGGGTTATACATAACATCAGATATTTTTTGTTTATAAAATCCATAAACCACATGACAAGCAACATTTAGAGCCTCATAGCAGGTGAAGTGAAAAAAATAAGGTATTTACAGTAAAACCATGTTACAAGAGCACACGATAGAATGACAGAGCARTTTCACTTGGACCAAGTAAACAGAAAGAGTCTGGGAAATCTTTCACCACTGTCAGAACAGAAATGTGTTGTGGCAGCAGCTTTCAACTGAACACCTATTAACTTAGACAGAACTAATACATGAGGCATGTGCTCTAAATGTGCTCCTAAAATATGTCTGCATGCACCACTTGGGAATGAAGGAGCAAAATACTAAGAGAGCAGTAAAATTAGTGAAGTGGACACCACTGCTGACTAATCTAAACCATAGCAAATTATTTGTGCAATATACGAGGCTACTCCATAATTGTGGTATTAGCCTGTCTCTTCTTCCCCTTCTGACTCCGTGAATGCAATATTTTGACAGGAGACAGAATGCACAGGTCTCTGTAGCATAGCTAATTAAGTATCACTCTGCTTTCTAGGCCTGCAAACAGATCTGCTGCTGAGAGAGGAATTGGAGAAATCAACACTATGGAACACTATATTAACACTATCTTATTTACTCATAGCTCCTCAACCCCTTCCTCCCACTGTTCAATTACCACAGTGGTCTCTATACTGCTCTTGCCTTGGACTCCCAAAGACAGAGAGCAAGCTAGGCAAATAGAAGGTGAATGCCTTAAAACTGGCAACACAGAGCAACAGAGTAAAGGTGGCCAATTCTTCAGGGTACAGCTGCCTTGTTGTTGCTTTTATGTAAGATATATCTATATAAAATGCTATTTTCACTTCCCTTGCAGAAGCTGGCACTATTTATCTGCTACATATTCCTGGGTAGTACAATAGGAGCTAGAATTTCTGCCTAAGTTTAACCTAGCACACCCTGGGCGTCATAACAAAGAAAAGATTACCTAGCTTCTTTTATTATTTTTACTTTCCCTTGACAAACACTAGCAATACTGAACCTTCTTTTCTCCTAATAATGCTATCACATAAATAAATATGCCTGCACAAAACACTGCCGGGGAGAAAGGAAGGAAGAGAGGGAAGAACAAGGGTCTAAAGGTGGGAAAAATGCAAGACTTCTATTTTTGGTTGTACTATTCACTTAAGAAAGTATAAACTGTACTTGCAGTTACAGCTTAAAAATTGAGAGGATGGTGTGAGGCATAGATGGGAGAATTTGCCAGAGAACATAGTATTGCAGTACAAATTATACTGGCTCCATGAATAAATTTGGGGACTACTAGACAAGTCTTACTAACAATGTCTTTCTTTTCAGTAAGAAACCCTACTAACAGGTATGGTCAGCTGCAAAATAAACCCAAGACAAAACCTGCAAGTCACACTATAGAGGCAGTCACAYTGCTCCGATTAGCTAACACTTAGCAAGAAAAAGGGGTAAGCAATGTCYTGTAAGAGACAAACCACGTCGTCAAGGTTATTTACTAAGACACAGATTTTCAGAGAACTTCACGTGCCTGGTCACCATGTATTTAAACATTACAGCACATAATAGCTGCCTAAATATCTAAGACAGCCTGATCCAATCCCCTGCTTTTCACACTTTCATCCTTCAGTTTCATCCTTTTAAAAGAATTACACAAAGTARAAGAACAGATTAGCTTTCAATACTGCRAAGCAACAGAATAATGGGGCCTTAGAGATTCTTYACGAGATGTCTGGTTACAAATACGYCTCCAACAGCAAAGGAAATCATGATAAGAAAAAAGATTAGCTTGTGACTGTGAAGATTGTCTAGATTACTTACACTTAGAGATCAAGAAAGATAGTGGCCAGTTTTTTTTTTTTCTTTTTCCTTTCCTGGAAACATCCATGCACATCCTCTTACTCTTATGCAGGAAAGGATATTGTTGTCAATAACACAGCAATGCCATTCAAATGATCAGGGCWGTTTAGGAGAACCATATTTCCACACTGCACTGGAATTTAATTTCTATTGACCAGACCATCCATCTCCATCACTGAAGGGATTGGTCTGAACCTCCTGAATGAGTCCAGATGCTCTCTGGATCAAACCTCTCCAGCATGGCCYTTAGCCAGGCCCAGTCCAGCTGCTGCCTGGATCAAAACCCTCCAGAATGGCTGCCTGCCCAGTCTTGCTGCTCTCTGGATGAAGAAACAGCTCCTGGTCAGCCCAGTCCAGCAGCTCTCCCTCTTCTCTCATAAGCCAAACATGCATCACAAACTCCTGTCAGGCCAGCTTACTGAGCATAGTCACTCAGGTGAGAAAGCACATCCACTCTTGGATTCAGCTGGCAAGACATCCCTTCAAAGACACTACAGYTATAGGAGCTTAAGTAAAATAAAACTTTCTTTGATGAATTATTTACTTGACACACTTTTGCAGTCACTTAGTCATGAGGAAATATAATTTCAGGTTGACCAAAACTGGCTTCAAATTGRTGCCAAAATCCTTCAAGTAGAATAAGGAAAAATACATATTTAAAATCTCAAGCTCACTTGCCTTATCACAAAGGTTAAAACCATGCCATGGATTTTCAAACCTCTTTGGCAGGTGTTGCTTCTACTTTCTTTGCTCTAGTTGTGAGTGCACTAACAGCAGATGGGAAGTAGCTAGACGGTTCTCTGCAGTGCTCTCTGCCAGGATTTCTAGTCAATTCAACTCCATGRTAAAGCCCACAGAGTTGAGTGAAAGGAGAAGCAACTCAGAAACTRGCAGGGAAGGGTGTGAGGAGATGGGCCAGGGAAAACCACAGACATAACCCAAAACAGAGTGGAGAGAAKAAAGGAGTGATGGCTACAAAAAAAGGAAAGCAGAACTGAGTATATGCTGCAAAACCAATGCATTGCAATGAGTGGAAAAGAAGTGAAAAAAGGCAGAAAGGGAAAAAATGAGAACAGGAAAGAGAAGCACGCTAGAAGCTCATAACACTAGACAGGAACATTTTCAGAATTCTGTTCCTTTTCTTTAACTCTAATTTTGAAAAGTGCTATCAACTTACAGCTTGTGAAAGTTCTAAATTTTGAGGCAGGGAGCACAAGGTTGTCTCATTGGAAACACATAAGAAAGGCACTGTTAGGGTACCCTGCAATGGTTACTATAACTAACGTCACTTGCCCACACTCAGGGAAAGCATAGGCTGTCAAAATCAGCTAGACCGGGTGAGACCAAGTGGCTTCAGTAAGGTTAACTGCACTGTCACCATTGTCTTCAACACAACCAAGGCATCACAGTTGCTATGGAAGACCCAATTCTTTAGTTCTTCCTAATTTTTATKATGTGTTTTTGACCATAATATATGTTAACACATAATAGTAATGGGATCTGAAATGTTAATAAGGTAAATGAGTAAATGAGAGTAAATGAGAGAAGCAAAACATATTTGGAAACTACTTCTTACATAGCATTATCTCACATGGGGATTACACCACCCTCTTCTGCACTGTTTCCCTACAGTGTGTGAGGACTCAAGAGCATGAAAACAATAGTCATTAGTATTRAAGTCTGCATGAAAGATACAGCTTGTTTCACAGCTGATTTTACAAACTATCTTCATATTAATTTTAATAGCATAAAATAACAGGCTGTAAAGCAAGGATCTACACTGATCTAAAAGGTCAAGACACAGGATCAAGTGAAAGGGCTCCTACAAAGTACGATGCCAGCACAAAATGAAACAGACTTCATATCTCGCCTTCATCCTACGGATCGTAAATGACTAATCTGTATTTTAAACTAAATACACATTACAAAAACAGTAACAGTATTACCCAGCTCCAGTTCCACCTTCCTGGAAAGAAGAATTAAAGATACCTGGAACACGCCATTCAGCAGTCACTTTTTACATCGTATGTTAACAAAACTGCTCTACGCAACATTTTACTGGGCTCCAAACCAACGGCAGAGTGACTGACAGCCGTCATGAAGAGGGCCCACGAGCAAACAATTCATTAYAGTTAAAGCAAAGTGTCATTTTCCCTAATAATCTCTAACACTCTCTCTGATCAAGCTGCCGAAAGAAAAGGAAGAAGGAATAGGAGCAAAAGCGAATTTCTGCTTTTATAGACTCGACCTCACGGACCCACCTGCGGGCGGCCAGTCCGTACCTGTTCTCGGTCTGAGGAAGGGGCGTCAGGGGAAACCTGAGGGCTCGCACCACTTTCGGCGTGACAGCCGCTACTCCTGCCTCCTCCTCCCAGCCCCTGGCAAGCGAGACGGGAAAACAAAGTTGTCAGGACCAGTGATTGAACATCAMCCGGCGTTAGCGGCACCGCTCTCCTGCCCACGACCCGCTCGCAGCCGCCAGCACCCTCGCCGAGCCCCGACCGCGCCACGGGCACCGCGCCGGGCTCCGCCGCGCCCCGCGGGGCTCGTCCCGCTTTCCCCTCCCTCCCAGCCGGCTCCGGACCGCGGGCGAGGCCGCCCGGCCGCCCTACCTGGCGTGGAGGGGCTGCTGGCCGCCCAGGCGCAGGAGGCAGCCGCCCAGCAGCAAGCTGCCCAGCGCCGCGGCCAAGGCGATGACAGCCCGCATGGTGCGCTCGGCAGCRGCGCCCGCCGCAGCTACGGCCGCCCCATAGTATTTAAGGGAGGCTGCGGGGAGGGGGCGGCGGCCATGGCAGCCACAGGGTCTCTGCGCTCCGCCCCTCGCCCGCAGCCCTGCGCCGCCGCCATCAGCCCCCCTTCCTCCCACAGCGGCCGCCGCTCGGGGCCCGGCCCGCCGCTGCTGCTGAGGGATGGCCGGGCCGGGCCGGCGTGAGGGCGGCACCCGGGCGGCCTTTGCCGGCGGCCGCTCGCGGCGCTTCCCGGTGCCGAGGGCGGCGGAGCGAAGGAGTCGAAACTGCCTAAACTTTAATAGGGGAGAGGGGCGCCGTGCGGGACGGCGGCGGGAGCAGCGTGCGAGGGCAGGCAGCCCTGCCCCGTGTCGGGTGTAGTGAGGCCGCTGCTAGTAAAATAGCTCTTTATCTGAATAAAAAAATAATAGTCAATATGTCCTGTTTTTTCTTACAAAAAGCATGTTATAAAAAGATATATTTTATAGTTAAAAATGACCCCACTTGGAAGACGGTGTGCAACTCTGGGGTCCCCCAACGTAGGATGTTTAGAGGGCCGTGAACATGGTTGAGGGATGGAGACAGGCTGAGAGAGCTGGAGTGGTTCAGCCTGGAGAAGAGAAGGCTCTGGGGACACCTGGTTGCCACCTTCTGGTATCTGGAGGGGACCYACAAGAAATCTGGAGAGGGRCTTTTTAACAAGGGCRTGTTGTGATAGGAGAAGTGGAATAGCTTTAAAGTGAAATAAAGCAGGTTTAGGTTGAATATTGGGAAGATATTTACCATGAGTGAGGTGAGGCTCTGGAATAGGTTGCCTGGAGAAGCTAGGGATGCYCCAAACCTGGCACTATTCCAAGGCCAGGTTGGATGGCGCTTTGACCAATCTGGCCTGTGATGGGAGGTGTCCCTGCTTATGACAAGGAGATTAGAACTAGATGATCTATAAGGTACATTCCAACCCAAAATGTTCTATGAGTGTGTGATTTGCAGTGGGTTTGGTTCAGAAATTTATCTGTAATGAGCTTGTATCTTTCTACCTAATAGTGTACTCAATGTTGCTTTCACAAGTCAGCCACTGGCATGAGAAACCTAGTAAGGGGACAAGCTGTCAATAACTAGGGTCCCTTTATTAAAAAAGTAGGTAGTAGAAATGCTATGACTTATAATAGCCTTTCAGTCAAGAGTTGATGCCTTGTTTTCTGCAGATTGCTCTCCATCATTCCTGTTTTCTGTGTCTCTGAGCATTTCCTTAAACCTTGGAGATGCTGCAATCTGTWCTTAAAGGATGGCTGCAAAGCCTCAAAGTAAGATCTCTGCTGCAGTTATATCAACAAAGTAACACTGACTTGATATTGTGAGTGCTTAGATATGAAAACAAGAAGCAGCATGCCTGTAGTGCACCAGAGGAACAGCACAGCACCAGCTGTGATTGTGACAGGGTATGAAGGGAAACATCCAATGATGGTTTTGGGGCATTCTTTAGCTTGCTGGTGAACAGCACTGTGGGTGGTGGTGGGAGGGAGCTAAAAACAGTTGGCTGCTCTACCAAGGGGTTGCGGGTATCTGGCTCATTGCACAGTCCCCCTGGGAGCCCARCTCAGTTTTCTTCTTGACTTTGAGGTACTTAATTGTAATAGTGAAACAAAGACAGTGTCACGACTTCTGAAGTCCTGAAGAAGTTTGCTGGTTTAAAATCATCATGCATTATGAATGTCTGGAACATGAACATGTTTCATCACCATTTCCCAAAAAAGCTTGCTTCAGGCCTATCCTGTAAAACCAGCTGACATTGTATATGAAGAARTAGGGGGCCAACAGTCGAGCTTTTCAAGGTATGTGTATGTTCAATGATTAGCAGGTACTAGAAATTTCAATCCCCCATCACCTTTGTAAAACTTGAAGACTCCTGCTTATGTTAGTGGATATCATCAACTATTTCATAATATCCATTAAATATCCTATGTAAAAYAATAAGTCTTTCATTTTGGAAAGCCTAGTAGTGTTTCATTTCAGTTCTGAATGAAAGAAGACTAAGAATTACAGTCCAGAAAAAGATTGGGTTTTTTTCCGCTCACTGTTATTTCCCTCTGCAATACAGTTTTCCCATGAGTCCTGAAGTATCACTGTCAGCTAATCCATGGGAAATTTAGTGATGCCAGTGAGGACATCGTATTTCAAGTTAGAGGTCTCCTGCCAACACTAGTCTATAATACCAGTTTTTCTCAGATCAGAAGGTTAATCTTTGTGTCATATTAAAGTTCTTGCAAAGAAAATGGAAAGACTATRAACCATATGTGTTTAAATTAGACTTGTCACTTGGCGCTTGTTGTTTACTAACAACTTTACAAACATATATTGATTGATTGTCACAGTATCTTTAAATGTTACCAGCCTTAATTTCCTGGCAGAGCAGCTTAGTAGAAAGGTTAAGCGACCCTAATTTACAAATGTTTGGTTCAAAAGACCATGTTTGTCTYACATGGTGCTGCCATGTCAGAAGAGATGGGTCGAAATGATAAAGGCACAGGGGCCAAAGATGCCACATAGGAAAAGATAGAGACTTAATGGTGTACACAGAGTTTGTGTCCCATCGCCTCTTCCTCCTCACAGCTGGAAGCTGCTGCATCTTGGCAGCATCCCCCATCCCCTGATTCCCATTAGCTTCTGAAGTCAGCAGGAATTGATAATTGCTGGCTTGCACAGAAGGAAGAGATCACTAATCAGCCAGGTGGTGTCATCATGACTTTGTTACTGAGCTCCTACAGCCCTACTTAGCTGCTAATTTGGAAAAGCAAAACACAGCTTTGGGTATCATCCATGAAAGGTTGCTGCCCCCCAGGTCAGCAGGATTGCATCTCGAAAGGAGTCTGGTAGAGGTGCCTGTAGGGCTGCTGGTCACATGGAGCCAGCTTAGCCTTCTTATTTCCAGCAGCTAAATCATATTAAGAAGCAATTAATGTTCATTAAATGCTTTCCTAGTGCTGCCTTCCCATCTAAGCAATGGCTGTCATAGGGATATTAGTTATTGCAAATAGGAGGAGAGATGACTGTTGCAATTAGGAAGAAGAGAAAGATACTAAAGATATTCAGTGAAACTGGAGTCCCACGTTCTGGCAAAGCATGAGAGTCCCCAGAATGAGGTATTGGTGCGAGACAACTATTTTGGTATTTTTAGTGTAGTCATCAGTGTGAGTTCTTTTAGTAAAAAAAAAAAAAAATTCCAGCAAATTCACAAAACTGAAACATATGTGTTTCAAACTGGGAGAAAGTCATTGGTTCATTGCATTTCACAACTTCTTCATTTATTTCCACCCACGGTTTTGGGCAACATGGTTTTACATAATGATAAACAGTAAGAACTAAGGTGCTGCTGCCAGACTCCAGGACATGAAATTGTCCCAGTCTTTTCACTAAAGAAAAAAGACAAAAAAGCAGTATGTTCCTGTACCCGATTAAAATAACAAAAAGTCAGGTCCAAACCAAACAATCACCTTGTATGTCTGTTGCTGCTATGCTTTTAGTCTTGCCTTATTGTTTTTTCTCTATTTTTTTCAGGRCAGAATCTTGTGTACTGCAAGTTAAAAATTAGGCTTTATTAAAATAATAATTTAATAACTGAATTCAGACAGCAAACAGTCTGTTGAGATCTACATGAACCTAGCTAAAGTATTAGGTGTTTAAAAGCAGTTGTGTATTGCTTTGAGATGTTCATCAGGTGTGCCAGTGATGACTCATCCAGTCAGGCACCATTCACTCTCTGGAGAAGGTCAAGGTGAAAAAAATTTAGGGCACGTGGAGAAGTCTTCAAGACTGATTGCTTCATAAGATGTCATACTTACAGAATCACAGAATATTCTGAGAATGAAGGGACCCAYGAGGAGCATYGAGTCCAAYTCTTAAGTGAATGTCCTTTGTTACTAGCTCCCTGCTCTAACCAGCAGTAGGACTTGCCTTTTGTACAAAATTAATGAKATTTCACTATTGTAAGCTGTGTTTTTGTATTTGTCAGAGGAATATATTGTGTGTGCCTCACCAGATTCCTTTATGTACTGAGAAAACATCTTCTCTTTAGCAATGATCCAGCCCAATGGCAGATAAACACTCATTGCCAAAAATGCATCTTGTAGAACAAGGAAGCGTGAGGCCAGTAACTACTGAAAATGAGTGCTCTACTGCCAGCCACTGTGCATGCCTTCATCCAATTAGGGCACCACAGGCACGTGCCCATGACTGTGGTGCTGTCCAGTGTATATGCTTTTCCAAAGGAACTGATGGGGCAAGAAGATCTGAATTACATTTAGATAGGAAGCAGGATTTTAACGCAGAAACTGAAAAACTTGTAAGTCGTTAATCTGAAGGAAGATAATTTTTTTCCGCTGTTCTCTTTTCCCCCTAAAGGCTCTCAGCACGACATCTGAACATGACACTATGAGAAAGGCCATATTGGGTCAGACTAGAACAGCGTGTTCTTCAGGCAGTGCCCAGTGGCAGAATCATAGGGAAGAACTGTGCAGTGATCCATCCCTGGGATCCTTTCTCAGCTTCCAGCAATCAATTGCTCRGGGGAATTTCTGGACTAGAGCTAGCTGTGTGTTTAGTTGCCTTTCATGGATTTTTCTTCCATAATTGTGTCTAATTGCTTTTTGAAACCATGCAAACTTCTGGCATCAACAGCAGCTTGTGCCAGTGATTTCCATCCGAGCTGAATCCTTCCATTACAATTAGCCCAAGAACAATTTGCTAAGACAAATCCCTGTTGTTATTTGGAAATTCTGATCTCCTTCACTAAAGGAGATGATGCATTAAGTATTCTTTTGCAAAGAATTTTACTGCAATTGCACAAAACAGCACTGCTGTTAATACAAATTCACAGCATCCATTGCTAGAATTCAGTGGGAGTTATTACAGAGCATACTGTGAATGCAAATTAAAAATAATGCACAACACTCAACCAAATCCTAATGGACCAATGGCACAATGTCAAATACATCAGGAGCAAAGACTTTTAATACTATTATTAAAACCCCAAGCAAACAAACAAAGCAAGTAAATTAGCACTGACAAAATCTGTTGGAGCAACATTTACTCGTCATTGATCAGTGTGCAGACTGACTGTACAGCTCCCAGAGGCTTTTAAAATGTCTGCATGGCTGAAGGGGGAATATACCTCCAGGGATSTCACATAGTATAAGGATTCTCATTGGGCACTGTGGTTGATGGTTGAGGTAATTAAGTCAAACGAAACATTTTTTTCCATCACTGAGAGTGGCACAGTTGGTCCAGCTGCCCATCTGTAGAAAAATCCAATTTGGGATCATGTTTGTTGAAGTGTGCATATAAAATACACAGTGATAGAAATGAGAGGCCATAGTGGAATCTAGAGTCATCTTTTATGGTACATGTGATGGGGTGTGATGGTCAGTCAGCATCATTTATGTTTATGGAAACTCAGAGCAACAATTCAGGAAAATAAATATACAATATGAGCACATAGCAAGGATCACTTGGAAAAAGGAAAAAAGAGGAACAGGTGTATAAAGGTCTAATCTTGGGATTTGAAGATTATCCATTTAGTTTCATCCAGGAGGGTGGCCTGACAATGCAGATCCAAATGTCTTTTGGGGAATCATAGTTTCACTCAAAAATGCTAGAGCCCTTTTCTTCTACTTTTTTTTTTGTTTGTTTGTTTGGTTTTTTTGGTTTTTTTTTTTTTTTTTTAAAATGCTAGAGCCCTTTTCTTCTACTTTTTTTTTTGTTTGTTTGTTTGGTTTTTTTGGTTTTTTTTTTTTTTTTTTTTTTTTTTTTTTTTTTTTTTGGCATTGCTACATTTCCTTTGTTGAAATTCACAGAGTACTGTAAAAGAAAAAATGAGGAAGAACAATGTGCCAATGTGTGGGTATAGACTATTTCATTGGTATGGAAGAACACCACAGAAGTGGTACAGAGCACCATGAACTCATGGATTTGAGGGATTTGGAGGAAGAAAGATGGGACCTCTGTCTTTAAACTGAGAAAAATCCATTAACCTCTCTAAATAGAGTTAAAAATATAACTGCCCAGATTGCAGCCTAAACATATTCTTACATAATACTGATTTTCACAGTCTCTTCTGCAGTAAAAACTGTTGAATGCTCCATAGAAACATAGCAGCTGCAAATCCCAAWTTTTCCTTTTATCATCAGGTACTTCTTAGGCAATTTGCAGCAGTAAATTTAATGCTGATAAGGCTGTGGTAGAAGGGTGCCAATGGGGTGCAAGTGAGGGATGTAGGGGTAAACAATGGGATCAGCCAGACAAGGTTTGTGATATGTCTTGCTGTGAAAAAGAGATTACATGGAGGAGAAACATGTCCTATAGGTCATGGGGCTGTGTAGGAAAGTACTCATGAAGGTGCTTGAGAGTCAGGGTTCAACAAGGTCCCTTAGCTCAGATGCAGCTTTAAGCCCATGTTAATTTAATGTGGGGCCAGTCTTGAGCTGCTGGTGAGGCACCTGCCAGAGTCCTCTGAAAGCTCAACGTGCCTCTGTAGTGAAACTTCAGGGTGGGAGGCATATCCATGCAGTGATGAGGAAAAGCAAGACAGTCACTGAACCTTCAGAACACCCTGGGAAGAGAAATAGTATAGGAAAATAAGCCATACAAAAAAATATACCACTTAGCATTAGGGTGGCTTCTTGTTTCAGAATCATCAGTGAAAGCAAGGGGGAAAAAACCGACACAATTCTTTATTTCTATTTGTCTAGTAACATCTTGAGCCATTTTTAAACTGGAATTGAAAGCCCTTCCCTCCAAACAGTAATAAATCTGGGGTCCTTTAACAGCTAGCAAGATATACAGGCATTTGGGAAGGCTTGTTGTAAACCAGAGTTGTCTCAAATGTCTTTTTTTTCTCCATTCTGAAGTAGTTTTCTGTCTGAGTGATGCTGGTTTGTAGACCAGAGTCCAAAATGGTCCAAAACATGATGGGATTCATGCCAGCATATGAAAGGGCCATCTCAGCCAGTGCATGAGCATCGCTGTCSTGCTGTGGGGAGGACTGGCAGTCCAGACTGGCAGAGGGGCAGCTGGACTGGGGCTGTCCCAGCCCGCTGCAAAGCAGCACAGCTCCTCTCTGGCATGGGATAAAGTGAGAAACCTTGGAAGGCCTCTCAAATGGCGTGGGAGCAGCAGAGGCCAAGAGAGAGAGTTAGGACATTTTTCTTCTCATGGCAGATCATTATAAATTGGGCTCAGCTCTGTCCTTCTCCCTCTGCCTCTCTAAACATGTAGTGCTAGGTACAGAACTTCAGTCAATATGCTGATATCCCACACCTCGGTGACAGGCCTTGCTGAGATCGTATTGCAGTCCTGGCTCACTTTCATTAGCCTCTGCAAATATACTGCCATTCCTGCAAAATCTCTGTGCTGGGTAAGCCAGAATCTCTCCTATGGTCCTCAGATAGCCACTTATCTATTTGTCTCCCTCTCAATTACTRTACTCCCAGCGAAAGCACATTTTAGTTTATTATATCCAGTGCTTTTGATGGCCTGGCAGGAAAGAATTAAGGTCTAGCAGAGGGGAAAMCCAAATGTAGCCTGGGAAGAATGAGTGTCATCTGAACAGAAGGGATCAATAACAGCTCTTAAATTTAGCATTATTTTCAGAACAGGCATTCAGTACCCAACTCCCAGGTGAGACTTTCTGCAGCACATGGTCATTTTCTTCTTAGAGATTGACCAAGGTGATTTTTAACCTTGAGAGAGGTTTTACACCCATACTACTTATTTGGACATGCCCTACAGTTAACAAGTCCATCTAAACAGACTAAGCTTATAAATATATGGTTTGTGTACACCATTTCTGAGCCTTCCTTATTGAATAGCCTTGGCCTCACCAGTAGATCTGAAGAAATTTAAAAATGTGTCAGTGTTTGGGAGGAGGACCCAAAAGGSAGAGCAGAAGCAAGGAGAGGAGGATGGAGGCTTCGGGGTGGTGAGGTGATACATGGGGAGCACAAGGGCTCAGTGTAGGGGTCAGGATGGCACCTTCAAAGTGTGTGGAGCCTGAGCCCTAAGAGCAGAGGGGAGGGAGAATGAGACATGTTCAGCTGAAGGCAATGCTGAGGCCTAAAGTACCATTATCATGTGCTGGGGAGATGTGCATTTTAAATACCAGCATTTAAAATCCTTCGCCTTTAATGTTGTGTTTGCATATTGCATGAGTATGCATTTGACCGAATAGCTGAGTGTGTGTAAAAGTCAATTCTAAAGCAAGGAATCATCACTTGGAACCTGCAGCTGGAGAAAATTTATTCAGGCTTCCCAGATGCACTCAGGCTCAGCTTGGCTGTRCTTAGGAGCAAACAGAGAATTTAAYAAGTAAGCAATATGTGAATTTGTTTTTGATAACTGTTGGGCGTGGTCATGTATGATCAACTGAATGAGCCCCCTGCTGACAGCTGACCAGAGAGCACTACAGGGATGGCAGGAGATGCAGCAGCACTTTCCTGAGCTGCCCCAAACCACACTATCTGGAACCTCTTCAGGGAGGGACAGTGCTTCATCCTGYGCACCATTTTTTCCTTCTTGTGTGACTCAGTCTTTAGTAATGTGTGTGGTGCGATAACTTTTGGGAAAAAAAAAAAAAATACCTCAACAACCAGCAGTCTTTTCACTGGGGGGAGATTGAGATCAGAAATTCAGTCCACATTGGGGGAGTTAGACTAGCTGCCTTTCTCAACCGCAGTGAACCAAATTGCCAGCACTGAATTGCATGTTTTAATTTCTGAGGCATGTCAGCATCTAGCTGAAGATAAATAATGTGTAGTGGCAGGTATCTGAAAGATCTGCTGTATGGGATATTTGCATGCAGCCTACTGAGCCCTGAAAGACAGGAACCAGTGTCATCRTGGGGCCTGTTTCCTGTCTGACCCAGTGATGCATGTCAAGATTTGAAGCAAGATGATCTCTGGAAATTAAAAGGTGCCAAGTAATTCAAAATTGTGACATATTGATTTCTTTGTTCAGACACCATATAATTCTTAAGGCTGCAACACAGCACTGTAACTCAATGTTTGGTCTTTAATAATTGGCCCAGTTATAAATACTGTTTTACCATTTGCTGACATTTTWCATTTATTGAGCATGTATTTTATCTAGACTCAGAAGCAGAGTGCAGGCCATTTTTAACAAACATAAAAATATTTCAGGCTAAACAAAAGCAAGAATGCATGACTACGTGAGTGYACTCCCAATGCATGATGAGAAGAARGTATTATCAGATGTTCTTCAGGAAACTGGGGGAGGAGGTGTGGGCCAGGGAGATGTGAGTGGAGCATGGAGAATAGCAGTGGTAGAGCTCCAGTAGGAACCCATGCCCTGGATATCAGCTGTCTCAGGTCCTAAGCTGGATGTGCCATGAGTGGTGGTGTTTTGAGCTACACTCATGTACCCACACAAAGCATCATCCTGATCACAAACTGCAGCAGCTGCTGGAGGAGACAGCAGGGAAGGGAGCTGTGTTTTCCCYAGGCTCTGGGTAAAGAAACACCGAGAGAGGTCTGTGGTTGACATATGAAGGTCAGGTCTCTCTTGGGGTTTTTCTCCTGTTTATAGCACATAGGCATTGTTTTCTGTAGACTATAGCATCTGCACTTACAAGTTCAGGTAATGTAACAGAAAAAGTGACAGAACTYCCCCTTTGACTGTACTGATCTATTCTATAATCACAAGGGTAAAATTGCATAAAATTTGGAAGTTTGGGTTAGATTCTTGAGTTCGCTTTTATTTAAGTAAAAAGAACATTTTTAGGAAATTGAGTAAGTTATGAAGTATAAATTTACCTCCGCATTCACAGTTTGTCTTTAAATAACCTATAGATACTGTGTTTACCTAGACAGGATGCAAAATGAATAAATGATGTGCAAACAAGCTTTTTGCCAGTTATRGATACAAAACCTTGTGAGGGCTTCTGTTGTTAAAAGGAGCTGAAATGATACATTTTTCCTGGAAAGTATCAGCCTCATTAGATCTATTTATTTAAAAGATCTTCAAAAAACAAAGATGCAAACTTTACTTTTATAAGACACAGATGGTGCGTCGTGGCTGAGTTTCATATTATCAGATACAGTCATATGAAATACATACAATGATACCTGAACTATTCATGGTTCAGAAAAAGATACTCACTTCTGGGGAGGAATTGCTCTCATCCAAAAGTGAACATACTTAAGCTGAGATTATTATGATGCGCATAAAAAGATACCAGAGAGAATGTATCAGATACAGGTGAGGTAAAGCCCTCTTTTTCTGGAAGATATTTGGGGGAATTAAAAGCATTCCTATTCTCRTCTGAAAACACAGACTGTTTCATTTATTCAGACACATTATTTTATAAGTTTTTAAATGAGTATTTCCTACATMGCCTGGCACACAACTTCTACTGGASACAYAAGRTTGAATCAARTCTCATTTTGACATGGACTRAGCTTGAYAGATATGGGGTTTAATTACACTTGCATATTTAATTATRTTGGAAAAATAATTTAGAGGCTTGGTACAGTGCATGATCTTGTGGCCTTATTGACATGAGTTATCCTATCTGTGAACGCCCTGCTATATTCATGCTATCTATTTCAATTTCTCCTGAATTTAGAGCCAAAATTAACCTTTGTCTTCCCTATCCTTTTCATGTAGWAAATGTCTGCCCCACTCACCTTATAGCAGGTGAAATTTTTCGASCACTTACCGCAGAAATCAAAGATGGTTTTGCTGTTAAATTCCCCAGAGAGCGCAATTAGTTGGTAGGAACTAATCAGAGAAATCCTGCATCCACCAAAATAACTCATCCATCATCTGTGAAGGGCTCTGGTACCCTGACTGGATGGCACTATTGTGCAGAGCACCACTAGGGCTGTGGCTCGTGCTGTTCATATTAAGAAGGTCACAAAGTGTACACTTGCTTTGGAAATTCAACCAAAAGCCCATTCTCCTCGAGGTTATAAGAGACTTGGAAAGAATATTGGATTGATTTTTTTATTGATGTTCRTGAGAAAAACAATAATTAATGAAAGAATGGGTTCAAATCAGTGAACCATAGGATMATTTAAGCTGGAAGACCTCTAAGATCATAGAGCCCAACTCTTAACTCGGCCCATCATTAAACCACTTCCCTCAGTGGCACTTCTGCATGTCTCTGCAGCTCATGTTCTGTCAGGCTGAGTATGCTCCTGCACAAAAAGAATCTGCCACAGGTTTTAATGCACTCAGCTGTAAATGTGCAAGGTGATTACAGCAGATATTKCCCCAGAAGAGGGTTGTGGGCCTGGGCACAAAGAATGTTGAGAGCCACAAAACATGGTAGGTACAGACACAGCCCAGCCATGCAGGAGGCCTTCCTAGGTGGCAGTAAAGCTGGAATATCTTGCTGGACAAAGAGGAGCTAAAGTCTTTTGAAAAAGGTTGGCAACRGTATTAAAAAACTTCTTAAGMTGAAAAAAAATAAAAAAAAAAWATACTCACTCTACAGTTCCTGGAAAATGGCAGTCAAATTAAAGCAGGGCAAGAAAGCTTCTCCTAAGCCCCTCCTGTGAACCTGTCTTAAGAAGTTTTAAAATGCTGCATTTGAGTCATTGTGTTGATTTACAGAAGTGGAAGTGTTAARAGAATTTCCATCATGGAAAACATCCAGTTATTCAAAAAGAGCTGTTTCAGTTCTGTAAATTCTTCTTGAAATAAAAACTGTTACGGGAAGGGTGAACTAGTAATTAATGTAGATGGTGCTGTCTCAGAAATTCAGTGAGCTTGGTTATACAAAGAGGCTGTTTTATGATTATTCAGCTGCTGCCTTTTCTCAAAAAGTAKTTTTTGAGGTGCCTTGTTAGTTTGAAATAATGTTTTCATAGGATTTCTTCAMTGCACATGCTATTCTTAATTAGAACAGAACAGACATTCTAAGCTTTATGGAAATAACCTTTATATTTGTACATGAGCTGGGATCAATAATTTGTCCAGGATATAGCAATGGATTATACTGCCATGGAATTAAAAAGCAAACAGTTTGGCCATGAGTTAGCTTCATTGCAAACCCTAAATTAGATTAGATTAGATTAGATTAGATTAGATTAGATTAGATTAGATTAGATTAGATTAGATTAGATTAGATTAGATTAGGGCTGGTTGCCTTTCCCTGGCCAGGATTAAAATGTTAGCTGCTTTGGAGATTGGGAAAATATTTTCAGGACAAAATCTCAAGAAACTGAAGGATGCCTGTGGTTTAATTAGGCATCTTATGTCTTTTAGTGTTTCCATCACTGCTCAGTTGCTGGAGACATGTGATTCTAAAAAGCACAAGTTTTTCCTTTAAAAAGCTAAATTATTGGTCCTTTAAATTGCTGAGGGGAAAAAATAAAAAGGAAGCTCCTCAGTATTAAAGAAGCCAAAAATAAGAAAAAAAATATTAAGTATTTTTGAAGAACAGGTATATTCCTATGCAGGATTTGAAAAGATGTGTTAGATAATATCAACCATTAGTAAGCAACTAATGTGCAAAAGAAACCGTGTAGTTCTCAAAGATAATTTTTAAACCATTTTGTACCCCTTGGTGCTTAGAAGAAAGCCCCAAATAAATAATGATCAGGCACGAGAGTCCCAGCCTCTGTTGGAACAAAGTCCTGAGCCTCTTCCATGCCACTGCAGCAGACGGTGAGCAGCACCGGTGCCAGATTGCTCCTGTCTGGCACAGCTGGAACTGCTGCCTCCTTCCTGGCATCACTGACACAGTGACAACAGCTCAGTGGCAGCTACCCTCAATCAGCCAGCAATATCAGTGCTTTTCTACAGATGTCATGGCCATGCTTGTGGTCTGGGACTCGATGTTTATGCCAGACTGTCCTGCAGGTGAGAGATGTGAGGAAGGGCGCCCCAGGGCTGGTGCACACACCCCCTGTCCCAACACGTACCAGGTGGCACCGAATCTTTTCCTCCTGACTGAAACCTGGGCAATGCCTCTGACATTTAGGGTAATAACAACCACCATGTGTGCTTAGGGTAGCCTCAATACCTCTCTCAAACTATGTCTGAGAGGGAAAAACAAAGGGAGAAAGGGATGCAGCCAACAGGCTTTCTCTTAGAGAAACCTTCAGCACTGTGACATCTCCATGTTACTACTTAGCTCTGGACTGCCTTGCTTAAAAAAAAAATCTAAGGTTTTTTTTCTTCTAGGAATTTGTTTAAATTCCCATTGAACATCCTTGCTACATGGACTTGAACTTTGCACTTTGGTCAGGAAGTATGTGAAAAAAAGAAATAATTCTGTTATTTCATTTGCATTGGATACCTGAGGATTTCACGAATTGATCCTTATGGTGTGCAAATAGTGACTAACACTTTCTCATGATCTTCGTACCAGACATTGATTTAATTAGCCTTGTCTTAATGCTTCTCAGCTTATGAGCTCTTTTGATTTTTTTTTTTTTTTTTTTACATCTGGAAGCAATTCTCAAAAGATTTGAAAATTTAGGGGCACAGATTATAAAAAATTCATATTTTTCCAATATCTGTCTTTAGGACAGATAATTTTGCATTGTCCTTGGTAATTAATTTGCCAGTACCACATGCCGTATTTCTAACACGGCCTGTTTTTGCACAAATTCAAAATATAGCGGCAAGGAACTGGCCATCTTTTACCCATGGCTGGATAAAAACATTGAAAAATAGACAAAATCAGAACAACAAAATTAATGTTTCATAAAGGAAAAAAATGTGATACGAGATTGTATCTTTTACCAGCTGTAGGGAAAAAAAACCAAAGAAATATTTTTTCAAGGTTTCATAGAAGCCTAATTTGAAGCAACTATTTATAGATGCTGCATATTATGTTAATTTGGCTTCTCCTGACACACAAAGGCTTCCTTTGAAAGCTTTTGTAGTAAAAGAAGGAAGAAAGAAAGGGGCCCTCACGAATGGAGATATGATAAAAGCTACTGTCATTATAACAGATCATCAGAAAGAGAAGGAAATGCTGAGACACCATTCATCACTTTGAGAAATGCTCACAAACAGCTCCTGGTTAGGTAGGACTAGTTACAATTTTTATGAAGAGGAATATGTTATCAGAAAAGTGCAATCTTTCCTTTTTTGCAGGCTGTTTACAAACTCAATGTCAATTTCTGCCAGTGTTATTTGCAAGAGTTCACTCGAATACCTCACTCGAAACAGTAAGAAGGAATTAATTTCTCTTTGAAAATTAATTTTGTTTCCCTGAAATGTTGCTGGGTTGGGGTTTTTTTTTGCAGCTTCCAGACTGTATGCAAACAGATCATTTTAAATGAGTTATTTTCATTGTATTAAGGTCATTGATCACACTATTTTTTCTACTGCATGGCTGTAGGCATGAAAACCAAGGTTTTTGACATGGGAAAACAGACCAGAGCAGATGAACTATTGACAATACGTATGAATAATAGATAGCAACCAGAAACGAACTGTTCTTTGTAGAATTGCAGGTTATTTTTTATTTTTGGTAGTTTAAAGAGGATAGTGGCACTGTGGCCACCTTCACTGATTGTTTTATTCATAAAATGCAATTTTGTCAGGGAGAGAGAAAGAAAATCRTTACAAATGAATGTTTGCAAACACAATATGGTTTAAGTATAAATGTCATGTCAGAAATTACATGTTAATGGATGCTGCTTTGTGGCTAAGTTCTTTCCACTCTCCTGCAGACAGACATCAGGGGAGTGAACCCTTTGTATGGTGAAACAGTACACTCACAATGTAGACATCTTCTAGAAACATGGTGCTGCATTTATTTAAAAATACTAACAAAACACCAGAAATCATTCACTTGGAGATTATTACAACTCATTTGTATCAAGTTGTGTTTTCCATTAGTCTGTACCAGTGCCATTAATCAGACACTCAAAATACCAGTCACTGGGGCAGTGTCCAAAGATGAGCTTCTATCTATTCTGTGGCACAACAGCATCAGCCACTGTCCAGCTGCTCTGGCTGCTGCGTGTGGGGAAGGGGAGGAGGCAGGAAGGTGGCAGRCCAGCTGCTTCCCCACACAAAAAGCCCATCCACCAGCTGCTGGAGGGGGCCTGGGAGCATCCTGGAGGGTTTGCCTGTTGTGAGCAGGCACACAGAACAGCCCCAGGGAGGGCACAAACCACAGCGGGGCTGACAAGGTTTTAAAAATCACTTGTATGCATTCCAAAATCATTGAGCATATCATGTTTTGTATATTACCCACATAAYATGGACACATAAATTAAGAGGGGAGGCTCAGAAGACCTGATGTCTGTGCAGGTACTGCTGGCCTCAGAGGCTCTGCCAGCTTGCACTGGGATTTTGCTTTGGTACGCACCACGTGCTGTTCACTTAACCCCAGATACTACTTGAATGAACCCACACCATCAAATAACATCTTGGTGTCTAGACCAGTTGTAAAGATGTATTTAAAGTAGTCTCACCATCCTTTATAATTCTCTCCTAGTAGTAGTCTGTATTCAGGCTGGAGACATGTAAAATCAGGGGTCTCGTCATTTTTCAGGGATAGCAAGTGATCAGTAGCATAGAAACATCACCATCACACTCATCTCCTTTGAGGTAGCAGCTGATACTGAGACTACAGAATCAAGATTAATCTTTACGGACATATGGTTAAGTCAACATAATTTCTTATCATGCCATTCCTCAGGGATAGAGGCAGAGAGCATCCTGATCTCCTGCATCCTATYATTATGGATGTTATTATCATTACTCACTGAAAAAATAATGTAGACTGGAAGAGGAACACTTTCCTCCTGCTCAAGGGCCTGCCTTTTAATTTTTATTCTAGCATTGGTCAGGGTAGGGGGTGGTGCTATTTAAATGAGTTTAATTCTGCTGGGATAATTAATTCATTTATATTCTTCTACACAACTGTCTTTACCACACTTTATCACTGAACCACTCTGAATTTTCAATTGATGCAACCAGATAGAATTGAATTAGAAAAGCTGACATTTCCAAATGTGYCCAAGCAGGAAATGATTCAGTGGTTCCAAGGAGTAGAGCCAACTGTAAAAGACCATTTGCAACATGATACATCTGGAACCCTAAGCCACCCTTTTGTTTTATGAGCTTCTAATCCTTCTTTTTTAATGTGTGGTGCTTTCCTTTTCCATAGGAAGATTTTGATCTCATGTTGGTTTWTTTTGCTTCTGCTGGGAAGAATTTGCATTGTAGCTTTCTAGGGAACTCATCATAGGGACAATCAGTGGTCCCTGCCCTCTGCAAACCCCACTGGGTCCCAGTCAKCCCAGGGCACGCTGTTGATGTAGGGTGAAGAAGAGTACCTCTAAAGAAGTTAGTCACTGACTGAGCCTTTGCCATTTCCGTGATTAGACTTTGACCTTGGATCCAAAATATTAATTTGCATTTCTCACAAAAGTGGTCACTGAGGTATGCAAGTCATGCCAGCTCATTTTCTAACAGCCTATTTTGCAGCATATTGAGGTATTGTATGCCCTGGGAGAGCAATCAAAAGCTTGTTTTACCTAATAAGGAAACTGCTGAGGCATATGARTAACTGTCCTGTTTTCCAATACATTTCACACCGATTAATTTTCCAGTTTTATGAAACAAGCTGCAGTTATCTACTGAGTCAGGTTCRGCGAACCAGTGCTTGACTTCAAATAGAAAGTTACTGATGTCGCTGGGCAGATGTGYACAGGCTCTCGAAAGACCAGGGCTCCCATGAACACCAAATGACACCATCCTACTCGATATCCCACTTGCTTGCTTCTGGCTATAGAAACATTGACTTCCCTTGTAACTAAAGTATGTTTTTATTTGATACTTGCAATATTTTCTTGTAAAAACTTATGTATCTGCCCTGCAGAAGTTCAAGTTTCATAAAAGAAAAAGTTAAGTTCAGTTTTACTTTTCTAATTCCTTTCTTACAGAGTTTACAAGTTTCTCTGAATCAGGTACTTTGTAGTAGAGAAGTTGAAGATGTGTTTGGAAGGCTGGCTCAAGGGACAGCTGAACTGTTTGCTCCTCRGATGGTTTTGTGTTTGATGCTGTCCATGAAGAGTGTTCCATAAACTACCAATATTAAAGAGTTTTCTTYCTGACATTAGTGCTGCTAGGCACCACATTCCTGAGAAAGTAATTCATGCTTCTAAGGCACACAGTCAGGTCTTATGTTAAACCAGGAGGAACAGAATAGACATAAAGCTCACGTCACTTACCTTTTCATGCTCAACTGCCTGGATCTCTGCAGCACTCAGGAGAGCACTGATGTGCTACAGGATGGAGCTGTTGGCACATAAGGAGGGATGAGGTGTCTGTGACACGGCTGCAGGACCCTCACCAGAGGATGTGCACAGATCCCTTCCCTTGCTGTTCCCTGCAGCATGGCACAGGAGCACCATAACTCCCTGTAACTCCCTGTGTGATACTCATGCCTGCCAGCCATGCCAGAGCCTCACACACAGATCCTTTCCAAGGCAGTAACGAAGGGTGCTGAATCCTCACACTGAAACCTCCTGGTCTGAGCGTGTGGAAAGGCTCTGGCATCACASTGACAGCACAGCCAGCAGCCAGGGAAGGATTCCACACATAGGTTTAAGCATTCCTAGCATGAAAGGTGCCATTTAAGCGTCAGTCATCATGTTCACTGTTGGCAGAGTGTTAGCTGACTCATTTTATCACCAAGGCTATTCCTAGAAAAAGAAAATGTAAGTGCCTTAGAAAGGCAGAAGGACTCTAAGTACAAGAAATCTTATAGTCTTTATAGGAGAGCTTGAAGTACCGCCATTAAGCACCAATGAAACCCTGGGTGATTAATGATCAGAGGAAATAGAAACAGGTTTATGTTACTGACCATGCAGCATCACCCCAGGACCCCAGTGGGATTGGAGGTGTGTGGTGCCAGAGACCAGAGACCCAGGAACAGTGATCAGCATTTGCTGGAGTTGTGGGTCTATGGTATTTTACAAATTGTTAACAGCTGCATGAGAAATACTTTAACATCCTAAACACAGAACTCTGGAACAAGTACTGCTTTGTTTCCCATGAGTATTAGTTCACCTCTTAACCAAACTTTTTCCTGCCTGCGGGAATGATTTCCACTCAGCAGTATTGTTATATATTGTTAGAAATGGAGAGGGTATTGCACTCGGAGAATGTTTTTGAAATCAATCTATAAATCCTATTTTTATTTGCTTTGTGGAGTTGTCTCAGGGCACACAAGCTAGTTTCTTTCAGATTAAATTATATCAGAAGACAGGCTTSKGGGTCATRTCTAGTGGGCTCCAACCACCAATAGCATTAGTAGCCTCTTCCATTCCCCTCCATGCCCCCGGCCCTGGACTGTGTGGACATGGGATCCCCASTGCCAACAGTTTCACCCCAGAAATCTGCTCCTATTGCAAGCCACTACTCAGCACTATGGGCATCCATTCAGATGCTCCARCCAGGTTCATGTTGATTTATGTCTTTGCTGATCTGGACAGAAATATGGGGTCTGTGATGCTTCCARTTCAATTGAAGCGTGTCAGCTGACACGTCTTCAGCCTTGCAGGTTGTAAACTTCRAAATCTGTACACTAAACTCACTGATTGTATTGCAGGGTGTCCATGCATTCCTCCTCATAGAATCCCCCTAGCCTAGAGCTCCTTCATGATTCCTCATAACCTTTCCTTATCACTTCTTTGCTCTGGTGGATGTACCAGCTCTAATCCTTCCCTGAAATATAATTTGAAGTCATGCAATGWAGCAAAGCACAGAGAAGCTAAAATCCATTGAGTTAACACGCTTGAGAGAGGGTCTTATTATGGCAGAAAGCATTCTGGATATTGCTGAACAACTATTTCACCTATCTTTGTGTCCTGCTTTCAGCTAGAATAGAGTTAACTTCTTCCCAGGAGCTGTTGTAGTGTTTTGGATTCAGAATGAGAGAGGTGTTGATAACACACTGGCATTTTTTTTTTGCTAAATCATTTTATTCTAAGTCAAGGACTTTTGTTTTTCCTTGTCTCATGCTCTACCACTGAGGAGCTGCACAAAAAAAAAAAAAAAAAAAAAAAAAAACAGCTGGGAGGGGCATATCAGGGACAGGTGACCTGAACTGACCAAAAGGATATTCCACATCACAGAATATCATGCCCAGTATATAAACTGCGGGGAGTTACCCAGAAGCATGGCCGATCTGGGTCTGGGAAGGGAGGTCTGGCATCTGCCAGTGGGTGGTGAGCAATTTTACTGTGCATCAGTGGTTTGTTCCCTTTTTCATATCATTATCGTTATCATTATTTACCATTATTATTGTATTTTACTTTATTTTCGATTATCAAACTCTTCTTGTCTCAACATACAAGGTTTACTTCAATTCTCCTTCCCATTCCATCAGGGMGAGGGAGGTTAAGTGAGCAGCTGGGCAGTGTTTCATTTCCAGCWGGGCTTAAAATCATGGCAGTCTTTCTTTGGCACCTGAACAGGAGTACCCATGGTTGAGATAAGTACAGATCTGACCAGAGTGTGTTAAGAGAAATTTGTTATAAACATTCATTGTATTTGTTTAACAATAGTTGCTAGTTACTATGTGGACTTATTTGCCCTCATATTTGTGGTGTTTTGTCTGGGTTATATCAGTAATACCTCACTTGGAGCACATATTCCTCTGGTGTATTTCGTAGGATGGGTTTATGATATGACAGCATTGCTGGTCAGGACACCAGCCTGGTGGGTGTATTCAGTATTGCAGACACCTCTGTGCTTTGGGTGTCATCTACTGGGAACAACTTAAAACCACACCTTTGGCTTTTTCTCCTTTTTTCTCAGAGGAACCACATATGGGGAAAACACCTTCCCATTTTTTTTTCTCCCCTTTTTTATTCCTGCCTTGTCCTCCTGGTTGATTACAGTAGTCAATAATTTTAAAGATTTTTAATTTTCTGTTACTATCCTTGAAACCAGACTGGTTTTTTTTGCTGGGAGCCAGCATGTTGTTGCATAGGGTTCCCACTTTCTTTAAAGTCAGACAGATAATTAAAAACATTTCCCAGAGATCTGCCCAAAGGCTGGATAKTTCAGAGTGGTTGCATGGGTGGAATTGTRTGAGCAAGTCCCTAGGTCAGTGGGCACCTCCAACGTGTTTGCACCTCACCCCTGAACACATGTAGAATCCAAAAAAAGTAGCAARATATTTTTTAGAAGGGTCTTATCACCCTGGCACCCCACAGAAGATCCGAATCACTGCATTATTTTGGGCTGGCCCAGGCCTATTGAGCCATGTTCAACACTGCTCTGTGTCCTCAGGAGGAAAAGATCTTTAAACCTGACAAAGTGACAACTTTGCAGCTGCATCAACCCCAGCAACAGGCACCACCACTATTACACCCCTGAAAACTGCTCTGTATACTGCAGATCTTCTTTCTATCTTCTCTGCAGTTTTCTTTTCCCCAGAATGAATTAGTTAAGAAGTAGATAGCTTCGAAATCTGAGGACTGGCCAAAAGTTCATATTTAAGAATGGCTCTATTTCAGACAGAAAAAGATCCATCAAGGTAATATATGGGCTTGACAGCTCAGCTATAAGCACCTGTTCATCTCTTCATAGATGAAGTTCAGTTGAGTGCATCTTGCTTCTAAAATTGTCCTGACACTACTGGGAATCTTGGCTCAGAGTAAAGGAAATGAGCAAACCCAGCAGCTCTGCCAAACTCAGTGCTATGAACACTGAATGTACTGGGGAGCAGAGAAAACTTATCATTCACCTCACAGTCACCGGCAAATTCTCCTGTCATATTTAATTTTCCATGAAATTATATTCAGACATAGGGAAGTATCAGAGAGACTATTCGTGTCTTGGCAGGGGACAAGAGAGGGCCTTTCAGTGACAGGAGCTCTTACTTAAAGGGTGTATTTCTTTCATGGATGAAAACAAGGTTTTCAGATGTGAGCAAGTTGTGGTCACTACAATGAAAAGGGAGTTTTGCTCTCAGGTTGATCTCCATCCTGCTGACCGTTTCTTTGCAGCTGCCACCTCTCAGAATAGTCTCCAGTAAAAGAGGTGTTCAAAAATCACWAGGATATGAAGAAAAAATGAATAATTCACTAATCAGGGAACATTGGAAAAGTACGTACATTGAGTCAGGACAAAAGTCCCCGACGTGAAGTACTTTGACCCAAGCTTCTTCTGAGGCTGTCTGTAGCAGAAAACAGGGCAAGAACCCAGCCTTGACTAAGAAAGTTGCTTCTAGGTGCTTTACAAGACACGTAAAATATTATTTGCCTTGACAAAACCCAGTTTTAAAAACCAACCAACCAACCAACTAAACAAGCAGGACGATACAGATGTGAAGCTGTTTATCCAAGGGGAAAAAGCCTATGACTCAAATCCAGGCCTGTTTGCAAAATCTGTAAATTCAAACACAACCAAAAGTTCTCAACTTCACAGAATTGTAGCACCTGGTTTTCACTGAACTCTTGGCTTGATGGAAAAAAAAATTTATTCCTCAAACTCAGGAATTAAACAAGGTTTCCATTATAAAGTTCACTTCTGAAGTGAGCTGCTAGAGACTCTCCAATGGAAATATCCTTTGTTATCCACTCTCCTTTGTCAATGTCAAGGGAAGATCTAACCTTCTGCTTCAGGGGGCTGGAGAATGATCAGAAGATTCCTGACTGAAAAATGTGGCTTCTCTAGAAGGCAGGTAAACAAAACCTGTTTGCTCAGGTTTTGTTATAGAACAGCACAGCCACATGAAAAATACGACACATCTTTGCTTCTGCATTGATCTATCAGTTGAGAAAGGGTTCAGATGYGGCCAGGAGGAAGAGCACATTTGTGTTTTCTTTCAAAGTGCACTCWTGCTTTTGCTGTCCCAATTCACTATTCTTAGAGCTGCTAGGAGCCCAGAGCCTTTTCAAGTCACTTTTCTTATTTACTGTCATTTGTGGATCATCCTGGCTCCTTCCCTGTCTTTCACTCTCAGGTCAACTATTGGAAAACGTAAATCATAAAACAAAGAAGTGAGGCACCCCTTCTCCCAGACCTGTTAGGCTACATATTTCACCTATAGAAGCTGCCTTTCACATCATTAAATTGCTTCACCTCCTGCTGTTAGTTATGCCTGCAGAGCTTTTGGTAAGTCCCTGTCTCTGCTGCTGAATGAGGTGCACCTTTCAAAATAGCTGTGAYTCTTACCTGGGACCATAACCCTCCTTCTCTTCATCATCTTCTCTGTTGTCTCAAYGCTTTCAATAACAACCATCCCGAGAGATATTTATTGCTGCTAACAACACACTAATCACTAGTCTGGTTCATCCTGCAAATGCAAAAGAGCACGTTTTGGGAGCAGCTTTTAGCATACCAGTGCAATTTTTGTTCAATTAATGTGATTCGTGGGGTTTAACTGTGTCTTTCACACACATATTCATTCTCTGTAATTTAAGAAGCATCASTCTCCAGAAGCACAGGTCCTCTTCACAGTCATCCCACAGCTCAATTTTATCCTTTKTCTTTTTTTTTTTTTTTTAATTCAAGTAGTATTTTTACAAACAACTGAGGGAGGTTTCATTTTTTACAACTATCTGTAATTCTGTCAATATGCTGAAGTAATTACTTGCACCTTCTCTCACACAGAGGACTGTACAGCTTTTCTTCAGTGTCCAGAATATTTCTGTAACATGTTTCTGACTTTCTGACCCAGCATTTTTTTCTCAAGGGCAGGTGATTATAGGCTACATATGAGGACAAGGGGCCCTGTCAGAGACTGAAATGTGCTGGCTTGGAGCAATCCTGTCAGAGTTAGCTGTCTGCAGGCAGGCTCAGAGTGCACTGCATAGATTTGTCTCCATCCCTAATGTACTATTTCTTCACATCGTTGTTTTTTGTTTTTTTTGTTGGTTTTTTTTTTCCTTTTGTTGTAGTAATGACTCACTGAGCTTAAAAGCTGTAATTCTGAATTCTGCAAAAGCTGCCAAGCCAAAGAATACTCCTTGATGCAAGAAGCAAGAGAACAAGCAAAAGTAGATTCAGAAACAGAGAGAAGRTTTTAGAAATAGAAAGAAGTAGTGAATATACTGTTTCATTGAGAGGCATGAGGTTGAAACTACAAGAAATGTGACATTTTCCAGAAATGTATCAGGCAAGGAGTAAAAGTTCAAGTGACCATTATGTTYTCTGGGAAGACAACATGAAAGAAAGATGGCCCTGAAGTGGGTAATTTTTTTAAAATATTGCTAGGAGACAGGCATTTGATTTTCATGTAATCAGGTTTGCATAGGGAGGTGTTGAAGTTTGAGCCAGTGATCAGGCAGCAGGGAAGGTACTGACAGGGTACATTACTTCTAGGAGAAAGAAAGTATTCTTGAAAGGTATCAGCTTTACAAGAGAAACTGATCAGAGACAAAAAACTTCTGAGCCATGTACAGCAGATCTATAACTTGYCTTAACTCAAAATACACCCTATACTGCTGTTATTATAATCACTGTGTCAGAATAAATTGTAATGGGGATCAGATGTCAAAATCAAGGGGAAAAAACCAATCAACAGTCATGATTTAACCTGTGAAAAGGCAGAGATTATTTGGCACTAGCAAAAGAGAAYCAGATCTAGTTGCAAGAGTTAGAAGGAACAGTACACAGTTTTATAGAATAGCGAGTAACCAAACCGTGAGTCAGTGAAGGATAGAGGAAAATTAAGGAATTCCTGGCCAAAGACTGAAAATCATATCTGGAATCAAGGTACACCTGCAGCCCCCTGGAAYACCATGCAAGATGTGTGTATTTTAAGCAATCGGACTTTGGCCAAACTGTTATATTCTTAGGGGAAAACATTTTGTAAGATCTTGCAGAGTGGGATTTAGTGTACGTATTAAGTAAAAAGGACTCATTCAGAGTCTATATAGTGAAAAAGAATTTCTCAGAAGGGAACCATGTGAGCAGAACATCACTCTGTTAAAGTTTGTGTCAGCTTGATACTGGCTTTTGAACTAATTTGAGACCTCAAAGAGAAAACCTCACACTGCTGAGCACAGACACGCAGGGCACAGACAGAATGTTGGCCATGGTGGGTGTTCTAGAGCTCCACACAAAAGGGCAATAACATCCYGAACATTCACTTTTAGGGAATAGACTGCATATGTTCCAAGGTGGAAAACAGGTCAAAAAGCCAGACTCATTAAAAAGTAAAAGAGTCCATAAAGACAGAAAGCAAACGCACACATAAAAAGAATGGTAGSCACAATAAAGGTCTGGAAAGGGCAAACAAAAAGTTTAATTTTGAGGAAGCAAACAAAGGACAAAAGCAAAAYAACAGAAAGCAAAATAACAGAAAGTACCATTACCATTAAAAGTGTAAAAAAGGTCTTGTGTTTTATGCAGTGTCCAATACAGCATGAAATGAACTTATTTATGCTAACTACTGAATCACAGAGTCTCAAGCTGAAAAGGCCAMGAAGTCAGTCAACAGGACAGGCCAGAGAATCAGGACTGAGCAGAGCAGTGCAGGGAACACAGGCAGCACATCACAAGGCCCGTGAGATGCTCTGAATACCCAGACAAACTCAAAGACTGAGGAGGTCTGTGTCATTAGACACAATAGGGGCAGGCACAWGCTGATTGTTTGGGTTGGTTATAACCAGCCTGACAAGTGAGGGGACACGGTTTTTCTTCCTTTCTTACAGACATTTCTACCTGGATGTTGATTCCCTTTCACACTGAATTTTTGTTGTGTGGCTTGAAGAATTTCCACTGTTGAGTTTTCCGTAATTCTGTAATAAACTGCACAGAGGAACTGCCTTTCTATACCTTTTCTCCCATTAAGGTGTTTAAGTAGACTCATTAAGTATAACATTAGGACAATACCCAGGCAGCAGAGATTACCTCTTTTCTGTTAGATAAATAAAAGTGCAGACAGAGTSCAATTTACTTTGCACTTGTGTTTCAGAGGGATTCTAAGAGGATTTTCATGGCAGGAAACTGGGGATTGCAGGAAATGATGCTGCAGGTGAAGGCAAGTCAGCTGTTYGCTCCAGTTTCTGAAGAGCACGCACATTTTATTCCCTCAAATTCCCTGATCCTTCTTTGACCTCTGGAAGTGAACAGTGTTTACAATGTTACAAATGATTAGGGATGACATGTGCAGASCAATCAGTTTAAGCCTGGATTCCTATGGATTTTATCTACTCAGCATTACACCACAGACCCAGCAACTTCCAATTGCCTCTCTCAGCAGCCCAAAATTCTGCTCTTACGTTTCTGAAATCCTTGCTTTCTGTTGCATCCCCTAGGTACCAGCTAGAGAAAGTGCAGAGTTCAGTGGCTTGTCCAGAGTGTGTTGGTGCTGGCAGGGCAGACAGTGTGTGCACTGTCACCTTTCTTTTATAGTAACATTCACTTGGATTTTTCTTCTCTATTCAAGCACAAATTTTCTAAAAATAAATTAGGAATTCAATTTCTTTGAAACGTTATTGTTTCTTTGGCTGAAATTCACAACTGGATTGAAAAACCGTTAGAGAAAAGACATGAAAAAGCATGAACTGAAAGTACAGTCACATGCCTGTCACTCCTTAAGAAGCCTCTAAGAGGTGCTAGAACTTCTTACTTTCTCATAGACAAGCTCTTGAAAAATACAGGATTGATTTTTCTCCTTTAGAGATAATCTGCATTGTTTTTCTTCATTTGCTCCAAGTGGGGCTTACAAGCCCTGGAAAGGGATCAGTTTTGGAAGGTTATCTGTTCAGGAGAGTTTCCTCAAATAAAAGCTGTTATGCCGCAGGGATACAACCCGTCTCCTCCTGGAGGAGCACCCTATGAGCAGTGTGGAATCCTTTATCCGTGTGCCTCTAGCAACACTTTGCAGAGCCAGGTACAGTATGCTATTTATAGCCAAAGAGGGTAGAGTGGGATTCATCTCAATTAAAATTTGATGTCTACAAAAGGTTAAAGGAATCACCCATTTCTCTACCCCGATTCTAAAGGGAAGCTTGTGTGCCTGCCCTGGCTGCAACCATCTGTAGCATAAAAGTCTAAAGTTACTTGAAAGGAATCTCACCTGAATGTCCAGCCAATAACTTCCTCTTTATTTTACTACCAAGTAGCAGTATTCTCAAACAGAAAAATACAGGTGGACATAAAGCAACATGACAAAACAKTTTTAAAGCACAATCTTACTATAAAATGCATGGGTGCAGATAAATCTGYCCCCTTGGTGACAAAGTCATCAACMTCAACTTGACAGGATGCTATCATTCAGCTTGCAAATGCTAAAGTTCCAGTTCAGTAAATGGAGTGCACTTCATTAAAACCCATTTCTCAGTACAGCCACTGCCAACACCACGATCTCTCTCTGCAATTAAGAAAATGTAAAACGATCCCCTGCAGAGAAGAGTACAGTAGCAATGAAGGGAACAGAGTAAAATCCAAACCTCAGCCAGCAAATAATTTTCTTTTTACAGTTTCCCAGAAAGGACTTGGCAAGGSATATGAGTAGACAATGGAGCACAGTAAATTGAAGGCTTTATCATGATCCCACTTCTCTGTCATGCTGAAATGCATGCATGCAAAGAAAGGTTTTATATAGGGATGTATGCATGTATGCATATGTATATGAATATGAATTAATGCATGTATTTACTTCAAAAAAGAGTTCTTGGTAACTAACTCCAAGGTTGCAGCTGTCACTGCTGTCGAGACTGACCACTCCTGCCTTTTTGCCTTGTAGAAGGAGCATGAGCAGCCAGTCACTGACACCAGTTACCCTGGGAAACTCTGAAGTTCAGTTCCTCGATGTGCTTTTCTGCTAGATTCTCATTATCACACATTCTGATCTGCCTCAGGCAGTTATTAAGCCCCTTGTCAAGTCACAGCTTACATGTTGACTGTGAATCATATCCTCTTTTAGCCCAAATTACCTCTGCATTTCAAGTCTGAAATAGATAGCGTGCAATTAAAGCATTTTAAAAGCATTAATTGACACTTACAGCAATAACTAATTTTGTTGTTTTGGGTCAGAAAAGCCATTTGTCTGCAGATACTGTATTCATATAATTGTTTTTTAGCATCCCCTCTAGTTTCATGTCCAGTGAACAGCATCAATCCTTTGTGAAGACAACATAATGTTCTCAGAATCAGAAGGGGCTCACATATAACAGAGAGGAAAAATTGTATTTGCTATAGCCTTAAACCAAGTCAGGCCAAGTACAATGAAATGAGAGAGTCACTGATTTCCTTCAGCTTTCCAAACAATRATCTAGAGAGATGCAGTTTAGAAARCWTAAAGCAATATRGAAAAGAGAAATACACATGATGTGGCTTATAGCCACAAAGGGCCACAAATCATTTGCTGTAAACCAGAACTTTACTTTCTTGGCACTACATGAATTCCCACAAAATGACCATCTGGTCCACTTTAAGTGTCAGAAAAAAATCTGGGAAAAGTAAAAACCTTCTCTGYTTACCTCAGACATGCAAGATCAGCATTTATACTTTGGAACTAGCTTGTTTTTACTGTGCACTSTTGTTAAATCCCATGTTCCTACTTTTTTAACTGTTCTTGCTGTCACTTCATCCTTTGTTTTCTCAGCCAGTTTCTTGTCTGTCACAACATTAAGCCTTTTTCTAAACTTCTGAGAMCAAAATATAGTTCTTTCAGTCAATCATCCTTACCAGAGGACACAGTGGTAACAAATGAGACGGGTTAACTGTTAGAACAGGGATCATTTTAACTCCATCTACACTCCCAGACTGAAAACAATGAAGCATAGCAGGAGTCCAGATCCATGGCAGTGATTGCTTTCTTTCAAAGATGTGCCCCTGCATTGGAAGGGGGTTGGAAGCTACCAGGGTCTGAAGCCAAATCCTTGGCAGAGGTGAAACTGAAATTGCTGTATTTTAATGAAACTCTACTTCACGGACATTGAAAGGCTTCAGGGGAATGGCTGTGTAGGTGTTACAGAGGGATGCTACAGAATTTTCTCAGTGCAGAGTTGAGGTGAATCTGGGTTAATCTCACCGTGCACAGAACAAGCCAAACCCTCYTTTGGAGATAAGTGAAAAATACAGCAAGAAGAGTTGGTTCCCCGTTCAAGTTCCTGCCACTGTTCTCCAGATTTCAACTCAAATGCACCAGGAAAGAAAATAGATGCCATGACTAGATTGAAGAATTTATCACATGGTTTTTTATTGGAAAGAAACAGATTAATTCAGAACAAAAGATTACTCATCAGTGACAGAATGAGGTAAAATTAATACAATGAAATGTTATTGAATGAGACTGTATTCTCATTTTGGGGATTCATTAATCCTTCACCCCATTATCCTCTAGCAACATACCTCTTTTTT